>NC_090725.1:270688194-270693888 GCF_036898095.1 Palaemon carinicauda
TGTGTAGTGTTGAGCTTTATGATAGAGAAAGTAAGACTATTAGAAATAACTGCATAACTAGTATTACGTACAGGATGGGAAGATCTGAATATAAAGCACGGTCAGAATTATGAAAAATCTTATGCAACACGTATAAAGAACAGTGCCAGATATTAATATCCAGACCATGAATAGAAAACTTAATAGACCACAAATGTTTTGTAAACAAATCAAGATGAGAGTTAGCAGCTGAGAACCCGACAGCAGATCTATACTCGAAACCACGTAGAATGAAAGAATTAAAACATTTCTTCATGATAGATCGGTCACTAAAAATCTTTCAAGACTTTCACAATAAGCCAATTTTTTATGCAATAGAAGAAGAAACAAACTGAAAGTGTTTCTCAAAACTAAATGTTAAATCAAGAATAGCACCTAACATGTTAAAGGAGTTGCATATAGTTACAAAAATATTATCAATCCAGAGATTATGTCGATGACCCACTGTCCTCGACTTTCTTACAATCATACTTTGAGTTTTGTTAAAAGTTAAACTTCATGCTCCATAACTTTCACCAGGCACCAATTTTAGCTAGGTCTCTATTCAGGAGATGGATTTAATGAATAAAGAGTAGCATCATCGGCATGTACAATGAGCTTGTTTTCTAAGCCAAACCACATATGTGTGTGTATAGTATGAAATGCAATGGCCCTAGGTCACTACCCTCAGGAACACCAAATATTACGTTCCTCCTGGCTAGTACAGTGGTAATGTGTTTGCCTAGCATTCGCATGACAGCAGATCGATCCCCACCCGGGACCGTGATTTTAAGCTGTTTACTGGGGAGGCCACTGCTGTGGTAGGGCACCACAGTGGGGGGTTGGGCTTGCCCGGCTGACGTCCTGGTGAGTATCTATTCTGATGGAACTGGAACTGAAACCAGACACCTTAACCTTGTATTCACTATGGTGCACATCAACAACTACTCTTTGCCATCTATTACTTAAAAAATCAATAATGAAGCTAAAAAAAAAAAAAAAAAGAAAACCATCGACTCCTAACTGTTTGATTTTGAAACCAAAAGCCTCATGATTAATGCGGTCAAATGAAGCACTAAAATCAAGCCCAAACATATGAACTTCCTGGCCACAATCAAGGAATTTCTATATATACAAACAGATGCGTGTTAAAGGATATGTCTGAGACCTTTGTCCTGGAGTGGACTAGCAGTAGCTGATTATATATACTTATATATATATATATATATATATATATATATATATATGTATGTATATATATGTGTGTGTTTGTATGTACACACACACACACATATATATATATATATATATATATATATATATATATGTGTGTGTGTGTGTGTGTGTGTGTATTTGAATTTGTGGGGTGCGTTGGAATGCTCATGACTGAGAGTGGTTTACAAGAAGTGCTAACAGGCTCCTTCGGTTCTAGTGATGAGGTGTTATTAGGGAAGAAATATCCAAAGAATGTAATAAGTCAATACGGCTGCTAACAGACGACCTACTCGTCTGATATCATGGATTATCTTGACAAATTTCTTAATGATTATGCTGCTCAGAACCATACGACTAGATTGAGGATAAACGTCATCAGACCTATATTCCTTATGGTGATGTTCAATGGGGTATTGCATGCAATAGTCAGTCACTTATTGCATGGGAAAACAGCTGAAGCAATGAAACCATACATGTTCAATGCCCACAAATACAACTATGCCGGATATGTCCCTATTTTGTGTGCTCGATTACCTGGTCAGACCCAGAGCTTTTGGATAGATTCTGCTGACGAGAACAATCATTGTAACAGATTGCTGGTCTCTACAATGGACAATAAAGTTCATCGAGATCAGATGGACGAGGAAAGGACTTGGACCTGGTAGCATAATTGGAATCACAGAGCCCTTAAACATTGCCAACATGGATGTATAGTATGAATGTGATGATGACTGACTGGTGATCTTAAGAAGGTGTCTGGGAACGAAGTGTTGGCAAAAGATGCACAAAGAAGATTCTGTAGGGCGGATTCTTCAAGATGGATGGGACTGTCAGTTACTGGGTGCAACTCTGGAATCATGCACTGACCCATTGGATCCAGTTACCCATGCAGAGGATGGTCTCCACAACACCTGAACTGGACAGCTGTTTCAACCAAATGTTAATGTTTCAGGGCTTTAGAGATTTGTATTGATCAGCTGAAACTATCTGAGGTATCATGGCCAATGAATTTTACATTCACTGCCAAAACAAGTGGTAACCTCTTTGGTAACCACTTATGTAAAGAAGAAATATCTTAAAATTGCCAAAATGCCATGCTAGATCAAGAAGCGATTTATGCTTCTGTGATTGCGCTTCTAGGGAGTCAGTAAGATCTGGACTTGCAAAGCGGTCTTGCCACTGAGTTGACTGAATATCCCCTGTCAATGTTCAAAGCTAATTGTCAGATGAGTACACATTGGAGAATCCACACTGAAAAAGATTCTCAAGGTGGAAGTATCAGAATGCTTGACTAAGGATCCAACAGCCTTGGTGGGTGATGTATCAGCATTTTTTTTAGACAGTGAACTGGCCAGGACTTGGAAGTGTAAAAACATTTACATCAGACTTCAAAGTATGACTCTCTAAGTGCTTATCTGAAGCTGATGAGTACTTATGCTACATCCTATACTTTTATTATTTTACCAAAGGCTGCCTTAGCAAAGACTTTCCATGTCCACCAGCTTGATAGCACGACATAACTGCCTCATCGAAACGTCCTAAAAAACTCTGGTAACAGGAACCGTTAAACTTGCTTATTGGCAATCAAATCCTAGGTGATAACAACTTGTTCAGAATGTAACACAAGCGCAAGCTAGTGGTTTCCGTGGATAAAACAGCATCCACACTGTCTTGACCTCAACACAGAAACAAGACATCATCATTACTAAATAAGCAATCCATCTTGTAACGGAAGACTTAGACACACATTTGAGTTATATGTGATGAGACTGATGTTTTTGCATTTTTATATTTTAACTCCAACAAGAAACTCCATACCTCACCAATTAAAGATCGATGCTGCATCGACCTAAAGGAAACAGCTCGGAGACATCCAAAGACCGTGCCTGAAATTTTGGCAATCATTCCCTAAGTGGTTGTGACACAAATTAAAGGTTTAAAGACCGCTCATGAATAGCAGAGGCAAGGAACAGTAACACTGCCCTATCAAGCAGGACAATGCCCAAGAGACTGACCATACATACACATGATTAGCGCCCAAGCCCCTTCTCCATCCAAGCTAGGACCGAGAAAGGCCAGGCAATGGCTGCTGATGACTCTGCAGATAGATCTATAGGCTCCACCAAACACCCCATCCTTAGGTCACAAGGATGGTGAGATTTCAGCAACCAGAGAAACTATCGAGTTTGAGCGAGACTAGAACCCCAGTCTGGCGTTCACCAGTCAGGGACGTTACCGCATCGGGCACCTCTGCGATCTGCGTAGTTGCCAAAAGAAAGGCAATCGTTGTGGAACGAAAAAGCTTTAAACTGATCAGCTCAGGCATGCCACATCACATTTTGACATGTATTGCAGTAGGCAATGAAATTCAGTGGTGCTTTTTAAGGCATCACAGCAGAATAATCTCCCATGACAAAGTTTCGTCAACATTTTAGGGCACAAAAGATTGGAAAACTAATGACAGTACCAAAATTCTGTGGTCTACCACCAACAACCAAGGCATTTGAGAACTTACGCAGAGCTCATTATAGAGTGAGCCTGAGGTACAATGCCCTGTCTGGAGACTTATCTCCTCTTGATCCAGCAAAATATGGAGGGGAAGAGATCACATTAATAAATGTGTTAACCCCAAAAATATGAAGGAGGAAGTTCCTTATGCTCCAGAATAAATCCTTAAACTGGTCAGATGTCGCTGTACCTCAGAGCAACCAGACAAAAGTTGGAAAAGTGGTTATATGGGACGCATATTTGCCCTGTACAATGTCCTATACCTGTGGTGGTGGTCCTTCTTGTGTTAACCCCTTCAGGGTGAAAGAAAATGCAACAGATATGGTTGGAAACGCAGATGAAGACGATGACGACAACCTGGATAATGGTGATGAACATAGCGACAGTTCTTGAAACTCATTTGATTTTGTGATGAAATTATCTCGGTAGTTATACCTAATTTTTTCTTGAGTCTTATACAAATGTTGTTCTACATAAGTGTGATTGGTGTATTAGTCCAGTTTTGTGAAATTATGTAGTTCGCGTCCAATTAGATGTTTTAGTTGAAAAGACGTACCATATAACAGTATCTCTGTATTTTAGAAATAGCAATCGCTTTTAAGAAATGTGGCTCTTATAATATCCGATAATATATTTCTTTTAAACGCCACCTTTGCTATAAACTTGGATTATCATCAACAAAATCAATCTAGGGGTTAAAATAGCTCCATAATTGGATTCCTTGAGCCTTAATTCATACATAAGGACACCAACATCACCATGCTATTGTACTTAGGTCAAAGCTAATTACAATTATAAAGCCTTAATGTTCGAGGGCCATCTTTAATTCTGAGCCAGTGGCAAGTGGCCACTCAGATAAATTTTCAACTAGACACAAAGTGCTGTAATAAAAAGCAAAAAGAAAAAATTATTGTAATGAGACATTGCAAGGTTCCTGGGCAAAGCCACCGTACTGTTAGTAACTTATTTGAATACATAAAAATCACGAGTGTTACTGATAAAATCATCATAAATTGGCCAAGTGAAACAAGCTCACTAATCGGCTATAATTGCAGAGATTGGTTAATTTCGACTTCAAGTATGAAACCCGAATTCGACATAAATATGCACGGCAGAGTCGGAATCACATCTTACCTTTCTTTATATTATAAGTCTGGAAGAGTGAAGTTAATATCAGAAGATATGTAAGGCTTCTTTTAATTACATACACACACATACACACATATGAATACGCACACACACACACACACACACACACATATATATATATATATATATATATATATATATATATATATATATACACGCACACACATACATATATCATCATAATCATTTCCTCCTACGCCTATCAACACAGTCATCTTTATCTTGGGTTTTTAATTCAATACTTCTCCATTCATCATCTACTTCACACTTCATAGTCATCAGCCTATGTATGGATATATATATATATATATATATATATTTACATACATATATATATATATATATATATATATATATATATATATATGCGTGTGTGTGTGTGTGTGTGTGTGTGTGTGTGAGTGTGAGTGTGTGTGTGTGTGTGTAAATATCACCCACAATGGCATTTAATATCAAATTTTACCTTAGGAATATATATCCACTGGAATTCATTTATGACAATACCTTCTGGTCGGGGAGAGAACCGAAACAGTGTCTCTCAGCCGAAAAGATGCCACCGAGGACTCTACCAACTGAGCAACTGAGCTATCAAGAGAGATGGCTCAGTTGCTAGAGTCCTCGCAGGCATGGTTTCGGCTGAGACAGGTGTTCTAATCTCTGCCCAGCTAGAAGCTAGTATCATAAATGAATTCCATTAGATATATATTCCCAAGGTAGAATTTGATATTAAATTCCATTGTGGTTGATATTTATATCATCACTAGTGTTAGCGATTATATTATATATATCATCATATATTATTAT
>NC_090725.1:270696888-270699388 GCF_036898095.1 Palaemon carinicauda
TAAAGAGTAGCATCATCGGCATGTACAATGAGCTTGTTTTCTAAGCCAAACCACATATGTGTGTGTATAGTATGAAATGCAATGGCCCTAGGTCACTACCCTCAGGAACACCAAATATTACGTTCCTCCTGGCTAGTACAGTGGTAATGTGTTTGCCTAGCATTCGCATGACAGCAGATCGATCCCCACCCGGGACCGTGATTTTAAGCTGTTTACTGGGGAGGCCACTGCTGTGGTAGGGCACCACAGTGGGGGGTTGGGCTTGCCCGGCTGACGTCCTGGTGAGTATCTATTCTGATGGAACTGGAACTGAAACCAGACACCTTAACCTTGTATTCACTATGGTGCACATCAACAACTACTCTTTGCCATCTATTACTTAAAAAATCAATAATGAAGCTAAAAAAAAAAAAAAAAAGAAAACCATCGACTCCTAACTGTTTGATTTTGAAACCAAAAGCCTCATGATTAATGCGGTCAAATGAAGCACTAAAATCAAGCCCAAACATATGAACTTCCTGGCCACAATCAAGGAATTTCTATATATACAAACAGATGCGTGTTAAAGGATATGTCTGAGACCTTTGTCCTGGAGTGGACTAGCAGTAGCTGATTATATATACATATATATATATATATATATATATATATATATATATATATGTATGTATATATATGTGTGTGTTTGTATGTACACACACACACACATATATATATATATATATATATATATATATATATATGTGTGTGTGTGTGTGTGTGTGTGTATTTGAATTTGTGGGGTGCGTTGGAATGCTCATGACTGAGAGTGGTTTACAAGAAGTGCTAACAGGCTCCTTCGGTTCTAGTGATGAGGTGTTATTAGGGAAGAAATATCCAAAGAATGTAATAAGTCAATACGGCTGCTAACAGACGACCTACTCGTCTGATATCATGGATTATCTTGACAAATTTCTTAATGATTATGCTGCTCAGAACCATACGACTAGATTGAGGATAAACGTCATCAGACCTATATTCCTTATGGTGATGTTCAATGGGGTATTGCATGCAATAGTCAGTCACTTATTGCATGGGAAAACAGCTGAAGCAATGAAACCATACATGTTCAATGCCCACAAATACAACTATGCCGGATATGTCCCTATTTTGTGTGCTCGATTACCTGGTCAGACCCAGAGCTTTTGGATAGATTCTGCTGACGAGAACAATCATTGTAACAGATTGCTGGTCTCTACAATGGACAATAAAGTTCATCGAGATCAGATGGACGAGGAAAGGACTTGGACCTGGTAGCATAATTGGAATCACAGAGCCCTTAAACATTGCCAACATGGATGTATAGTATGAATGTGATGATGACTGACTGGTGATCTTAAGAAGGTGTCTGGGAACGAAGTGTTGGCAAAAGATGCACAAAGAAGATTCTGTAGGGCGGATTCTTCAAGATGGATGGGACTGTCAGTTACTGGGTGCAACTCTGGAATCATGCACTGACCCATTGGATCCAGTTACCCATGCAGAGGATGGTCTCCACAACACCTGAACTGGACAGCTGTTTCAACCAAATGTTAATGTTTCAGGGCTTTAGAGATTTGTATTGATCAGCTGAAACTATCTGAGGTATCATGGCCAATGAATTTTACATTCACTGCCAAAACAAGTGGTAACCTCTTTGGTAACCACTTATGTAAAGAAGAAATATCTTAAAATTGCCAAAATGCCATGCTAGATCAAGAAGCGATTTATGCTTCTGTGATTGCGCTTCTAGGGAGTCAGTAAGATCTGGACTTGCAAAGCGGTCTTGCCACTGAGTTGACTGAATATCCCCTGTCAATGTTCAAAGCTAATTGTCAGATGAGTACACATTGGAGAATCCACACTGAAAAAGATTCTCAAGGTGGAAGTATCAGAATGCTTGACTAAGGATCCAACAGCCTTGGTGGGTGATGTATCAGCATTTTTTTTAGACAGTGAACTGGCCAGGACTTGGAAGTGTAAAAACATTTACATCAGACTTCAAAGTATGACTCTCTAAGTGCTTATCTGAAGCTGATGAGTACTTATGCTACATCCTATACTTTTATTATTTTACCAAAGGCTGCCTTAGCAAAGACTTTCCATGTCCACCAGCTTGATAGCACGACATAACTGCCTCATCGAAACGTCCTAAAAAACTCTGGTAACAGGAACCGTTAAACTTGCTTATTGGCAATCAAATCCTAGGTGATAACAACTTGTTCAGAATGTAACACAAGCGCAAGCTAGTGGTTTCCGTGGATAAAACAGCATCCACACTGTCTTGACCTCAACACAGAAACAAGACATCATCATTACTAAATAAGCAATCCATCTTGTAACGGAAGACTTAGACACACATTTGAGTTATATGTGATGAGACTGATGTTTTTGCATTTTTATATTTTAACTCCAACAAGAAACTCCATACCTCACCAATTAAAGATCGATGCTGCATCGACCTAAAGGAAACAGCTCGGAG
>NC_090725.1:270709388-270721888 GCF_036898095.1 Palaemon carinicauda
ACTGTATTTTATATATGTACTAGTGTACGAGACGCTTCGAAAATGACGGCTAAATATTCAGATAAATATGCACACACACTGAGATTCAACCCTTCCCACCCCCTCCCCTTTCCTAACTACAACACTCTCACCAGGGTATGGCTAATCTTTATCCCCACTACCCGACGGACGAAGAAAGACCGAGTAGTTATACGTCTTACCGCAGACCGAGACCGGAAAGAGATATATATATATATATATATATATATATATATATATATATATATATATATATATGTATATTATGTATATATATGTATATTTATATATATACTGTATATATATATATATATATATATATATATATATATATATATACACATTAGACACTTACTCTTTTATTATATAAGCAAGATATACATGTATATTTACATATATATACTGTATATATATAAATATGTATATATATATATATATATATATATATATATATATACACATTAGACACTTACTCTTTTATTATATAAGCAAGATTGTATATAAGCAAACACACATAAATAAATGAGTACAAGCGCGCGCATTGAGACACATGTAGGCTACATATGTATAAAAAGACTAGAATTCTGTATGCAAAGGCTGTCCTTATCGCCAAGAGGGACACGTGAACAGTGCGGCCATTTCTGCAATAATTGCAGCTCGACCTCCAACGCCTCACGGCGTTGTCAACATTTGTCTCATACCAGAGAAACCGACTTACATCACTTATCCTAAAAATAAACGGAATGGGCTGAGCCATTTACCGTAATTTCGTCTTGTTAAGGACTAAGAGACTTCGAAAGAAGAGCTTTCTCAAAAATTTTAAAAATATGATGTCAACGACAAAGTGACTAAAGAAACATTAATAATAATAATAATAATAATAATAATAATAATAATAATAATAATAATAATAATAATAATAATAATAGTTATAACAATACTTGCTAAGCTACAACCCGACTTGGAAAAGCAAGACGTTTTAAGCTCAAGGGCTCCAACAAAGAAAAAGAGCCCAGCGAGGAAAGGAAATAAGGAATAAATAAAAAAAAAAGAGAAGTAATGAACAAGTAAAATACAATATTTTAAGAACAGTAACAACATTAGAATAATAATAATAATAATAATAATAATAATAATAATAATAATCACATGCACCTTAGACTGTAACAAAGAAACCTTTAGAATCATATTTGCAATGTTTGAGGACACACAAACTAACACACACTTCCAATACCAGAGTCACCAGCAAAGAAGGGGCAAGGAGAGAAAGCGGGGGAGGGAGAAGGAAGGAGGTAGGGGAAGGGAGGGAGCTGCCTGCCGTCCAACCCTGCCAAAATTACCGAAAGGTGGACCGCAGTCCCCCGACATACACAATATAGCAGCAGAGGAAGAGGCCTCGACGGCAATAAAAGAGGAGCCAGAAATGCGTGCGGTCGGTCCGATTGCGAAACGGACCTTCAAGAGAAGTTGTTGGGGCACTGGCTGGTGACCCCATGGGAGGTCCAGACCTTCGCTTTACAAATGAGAGAGAGAGAGAGAGAGAGAGAGAGAGAGAGAGAGAGAGAGAGATTCAACTTCAATAAAATTTTTCTCCCTTCCTTATTCTCTTCTTATATCTTAGTATCTTCCCCATATAATAAAGAACAAGTGTCTGGAAATATATATATATATATATATATATATATATATATATATATATATATACATATATATATATATATATATATATATATATATATATATATATATATATATATATATATACATATATATGCATAAATAAATCATACATATATATATATATATATATGCGTGTGAATGTATATATATTTACCTAATCATTGATTTCCAGCTACGCTCAGAGTATAACTACTAGGACTCTCCCCGTCCCTCGGGTAGGGGAGAGGGAATAGTCATACCCTGGTGAGAGGGGGCGTACGCTAGTTATAGTATAATGTCACGGCAATATTCAGACATTTATAAATGGTAAAAAATTTATTTGATCAATAGCTTATAACAAAAAAATTAATAATATTAGGCCTACTACAAGAGCTACTGCCTCTGTGGCTACTTCTAATTAAAGTTATTTGATTTGAAAAATACACGAAGGTATACGAATACGTCATGAAATAAAATATTGCTACATTTAACTTATAAACGATGATACTAAAGGAACGGATAAACCATAATATATCATATGTAACTGTTTCTACGCGAAATATGATTATTTTTAGATAATGTCTATAATTAGCGATAAATAATGCATAATTGGTGAAATTATCTATCATACAAATCTATGTCTCTTCACGATAAATAATAATAAAAATCGGAATCACGTTAACCCTACCTCTCGTCATTTTTACCCCTAAATAAAACCTATCGAACATAACCCAGCGAGAAAAATCACTAGCACAGTCACTCAAGACTTATATCTATCACTGAAATACTTATTACACATAGGAAGTATTTGAACGTAATCGACACATTCACAAGATGCAGCACTCACTATCCCTAACGTTCCTTCTTCCAAGTTCAAAATTAGCAACACATCAGTCCAGTATGTAATTGGGAACTGAGAATGACTGCATATTTCAGTACGATCTCGAATAATATTTAGCTACTTTAATTAAACAGTGGAAACAGAAGGGGGTAAATCATGATTGTTATTTCATAATGACGTTAGCCCTTAAGTGGCATTGATCACGTGAACCATTATAACATTTCAAAACGAAACACTGACAGCGAATATCAGCATTGAGAGAAATTGATTGTATACAACAACTTTTCCAGTGTGTTACTAACACACAATGAAATGATTCAGTGCTTCATGTCTATCCATAAGAAGAACCATTAACCAGTCAATAATACACAATTGTATTGACAACAACGAATGACCGTTCTTTAAGATACAAAGTTCATAGAGTGATATAAGCAGGAAATTAAACAATTTCATACCCTCAATAACAAAATCAACCATTCTCAATAAATGCTATCTTGCAAATATTAATATAAACTCAGTTACCTGCTGTAGCAATCCCTTGCTTATCTATTTAATGTAATATTTCGTATTTTTTTTTCAATAATATTGGCATATCTTTTCGTTTTCCCAATTCATATCTTCATATCGTTTTCACAAATGAATATTCTTAATGTGAGGAAAATTTCTTGTAAAATCGTATGTTCATTAACGTTTTCAGAATATAACCAAAATTATTGGTAACACCAAGAACGAATTTCGGTCTAAACGAAACAATATGAGATTCCTTCTTATTTTGTTTATCAACTATCATTATTCATTACTGGACAGGTAGGATGTTCATGTAGTAATTTCTATCTTCAGAAATTACGATATAAAGATATTCAAAAACAAACTTTCAGTAGCACAACTATTACTTTTATTAGCAATCGTTGCTATCAAGAATCTCTCTCCTGTGAGAGAGAGAGAGAGAGAGAGAGAGAGAGAGAGAGAGAGAGAGAGAGAGAGAGAGAGAGAGAGTCGTAGTTGTATCGTAGCGTTAGGTCATTTGCCGAACCGGCTACCTGATCGCACCTTGGCCGAAACACGCACTTGAGACCCCGAGTGTAAATTTATTTTGACAGCACGAGAGTTGAGCTAGGAGACACCTGCAGAGAGAGAGAGAGAGAGAGAGAGAGAGAGAGAGAGAGAGAGAGAGAGAGAGAGAGAGAGAGCCCTGCTAGGGTGGGAGACAGGAAATGCAAGGGAGGTACACAGAAATGACCTTAAGAGATCCATATGAGGGGAACGTAAGAAGGAAAAGGTGAGGGTAAAAAAAAAGACATGATTAAAGGGAGGAAGAATAATAGCAGAATGAAGCAAAAAGAAAAGAGAGTTTGAAGGTAATAACGAAGAGTATGACGATAATATTGAGGACAGAATAAAAAAAAATGATAATGGGGTTGAGGAATAAGAGGGTGGGGTACGGGAGGTTATTGTTAAATGTACGAGGGAGGAGGAGCAAGGGGAGGCCCTTGAGACAACTGCTTCAGGTGGATGCGATCTAACTGGAAATAAGCAAATACCGCAGAGGTAAAATCATCCACTCCGCAGAGGACGCAGACCACTTAAGTTGGGTAAGGGGAGGATGAGTGACTTAAATGGAGAGGGGTAGAGAAGGCGTGGCGTAGAAGAGAAGGGGAAGGGGAAGGAGAGTAGGAGGGGTGAGGATTGGGGATAACCCCCATCCCGACGAACTAACCCTCCTCTTCGTTCTCATCGACTTCTGACGCCAGGATCAATTTGTATTTCACATGGCGAAGGAAAGAAGAAATACTGTCCTTCCGATCAGCAACCAAACTAAATGACAATAATATAACCAATTATGATACATACTAAATGACATTAATAACACAAATTATGTTACATTTGAGATTCATTGGCACTTTAAACTACATCTCATGAGCGAGTTTAGTAACAAATAGCTGTGTCATAACTTATAAGAGACAACCGTAAACAGTGGGTAAACTATATATTCATTTCCCATCACTTTATCTATCGATCTAATTATGTGCGTTTTAATACTTGTTTTAAATATTCCCGTAGCTTATTCTATAAGATATTGTTGCCCCTGACTGAACATATAACAACACCACTCGGCTACCAAACAGCACTTCCCTCTCCCTTGTGCAAAGCAATTACTACCAAGTAAAATGACAAGTAAAGAACAAAATATGGCGCTGAAAAAGAAAAAAAAAAAGTTCTTATCGCGATGAAACGAGTTTGACGACTCTGCTGAGAAACAGGATGGGGGAGGAGGAGGAAGGAGGAGGAAGGAGGGGGAGGAGGAGACCGCGGCCGTCGCATATGTCATGCTGTGTTACGAATGCCCACCCGAAGAGCATTCGGTAAGGGCACATGTACGGGGGGGGGGCTTAATTTTATGCTCTCTCTCTTCAGGTTATTCGAGAAACTATTCTTCGCCAACCCACGAAACTTATCCGTGATAAACCCAGGAATGAATGTAGTAACATCACAATAAAAAGATATAACTTTCTGATACATTGGATAGAAAGGAAGTTTTATCTATAAATATAAGAAACTGATTTTAAATAGGCTACAACTGAAAAAGCGCTAAATGTGACTCCATGTTTTTCAGTAAATATAATAGCAAACCTGGATTTTTACTGAGAATCGTCGTACATTAATCATTCATTTTCAAGAGCTTCGTTAAGTATCCACGCTGTAATTTTCTTCTTTTGGAGTTAAATATGGGAATGGAAGTGTGAACACAAAGACAAAAGTTCAAATAACCTTTAAAAGGTTCATTATTATGGGTGATAGTACACATGTGTAAATATATAAAAATTATCTACTTTAAAATCGTGTTGTGAATCATAAAAATGAGATTTGGTCAAACAAAGAGATTAGAGCACACGTACCGAAATACCAAAAAGGTTGTGTGAACTGGAAGAAACAGGAAGGCCGTGTGAACATAAAGCTGGAAATATGGCAATAGTGTCCTAGTTACATGGAAGGGAAAGATAGCAATAGATTGTAAACATAATCGCAAAACAATTGAAATCTTTACCCACATTAATTAAAGGCATATCATCAACAGCATCATCATTATTATTAATAGTAAATAGTTTTCCATTAGGAACAAGTCAACCGGGTCAAAGCCAGAATAAAGCCATCAGCTAAACGAGCGCCGTAAAGAAAAATTGAATGATACAAAGACATGACTATACAGACACACGTACAAACAGACACACACACACGAACACACAATTGCGGTTCGACAATACCCCTGCCAGCTTTCCCTCCTAATCCAAACAAGGCACTTTATTTGTATTGAGTTATCGGCATACTTTTAATGCTGCGTCCCAAGGGTGTATATGCAATATTTTGATGCAATATTTTGTTTTCATTTTTCTACTTCGGTTTTGTTTTACGGGAGCTTTTTGTGCATGTCGTTTTTTATTTATGCATTCGCTTCGATTTTCCTTCATTTTTTCCGTTCCTTTCCTTTTTGTATTTATTTCCTTTTGTTCCGTTTGTTATTTCCCCCCCAAACCCTCTTTTTTCCTCGATTTTCATTTTTAGGGGCTTTCCCCGCCCCCTCTCTCTCTCTCTTTTTCCCAAACGCATTCTTTATTTCGGCATTGTGTCGCACAAAATCGTAATTAATCTTTCGCTCCCTTATACCCCTTCTCTCTCTCTCTCTCTCTCTCTCTCTCTCTCTCTCTCTCTCTCTCTCTCTCTCTCTCTCTCTCTCTCTCTCTCATGTAAATATGCAGTATATAAATATGTGTGAAATTAATCAATTCTTCATTTTTTCTCTTAAAGGTCTCAGAAAAAAAAAAACTGATATGTACCAGAAAAATTCCCAAATACTAATTGTCCCCCTGTTGACCTGGGCATTGAACTATATGTTTGATGGTCCCAGATAAAGAATGCGTGTGTTTGAGGATGTCACAATAAGAAAATGAGAAGGGTACCGACTAAATAATCCCCTCTGCCAAGCAACACAATCTCTCTCTCTCTCTCTCTCTCTCTCTCTCTCTCTCTCTCTCAATATTACTTTACATAATACAATCGCATGAATGAACGCTTTCACAAACTAACATCATTTTAAATATTGCGTATCAGGATTCTGTTGCGTGATTGCCATTTGAAAAAAACGTAAAAAATATTTGAAAAACTACATAGGTTAAACAATTGGAAATAAGTAACAGGTAACATTTATAATTTTTAACACCAAAATAAATAGACGAATGAAACATATAGTACGATATCCATCCAGCTGTGATTCGAAGAATCCGTTTTTTTTTTTTTTTTTTTTAAATTATCATTGACAAATGATTGATAAGAGGAAAACGGACTGTAACCACGAAACAATTGCACGGTATATCTACCAATGAAAATTAGTCGCTAAATTACTGTTTTTATTTTGGCAGAGTACTAAAGACGTACTTTCTCAATTAATTATTTACAAGAGATGGAGGAAGAAAAAATGAATAGAAATATATCCGCCAATTGTAACGCAAAGCGTAAACGTCTTTCTTTTTTTTTTCGATGTCACAGGAACTGTAATGATAACCCAGATGTCATGAGAAATGTTTTTTTTTTTTTCTTTAAACAAAATTTGCTCTTCCATAATCTCAGTAACGTTCCCGTTCATGTGGTGGTTCTATCATTTTCTTCAGATTAGTTCCAATACGTTTCCTATTTATGTTGTCTTTTTCATCAATTACCAGAAAGGTATTGGAGGTGAACATCAAACATTCCTTTAAATGTTAAAAGGCCACTCATGAATGGCATAGACAAGGGACAGTGACAATGTTCTAACTACCAAGACATTACCATAGAGACTGAACATCTATATCCATTATGATCAATGCCCAAGCCCCCTCTCCACCTAAGCTAAGACCAGGGAGGTCCAGGCAATGGCTGCTGGTGACTCAGCAAGTAGACCTATAAGCTCCCACAAACTCCCCATCCTTAGCTCACAAGGATAGTGAGGGTGTAGACACTAAAGGAACTAACGAGTTTGAGCGGGACTCGAACCCTAGTCTGGCGAAAACCAGGCAGAGACGTTAGCAATAGGCCACAAAAAAGCAAAAATTGAAAGACAATAAACAACTTCCTTCAAAATTACATATACAACACTGGTAAAATATTAAACCTGACAAACATAATGTTTTTAAACCATTAATATATTATTATTGAGCTAACACAGCTTAGTTTAAATTACAGACGCACATATGAACACATTTAATCTCTCTCTCTCTCTCTCTCTCTCTCTCTCTCTCTCTATATATATATATATATATATACATACATATATACATACATATATATACATATATACATACATACATACATACATATATATATATATATATATATACATATATATATATATATATATATATACATGCATACATATATATATATACATATATGTGTGTGTATTTATATGTTTATACATACATATATATACACATATATAATATATATATATATATATATATATATATCATATTTTTTCCAGTAGAGTTCAGATTTCGGTTTCACAGAATATCTCTGGAAATGAGTCTACTAGACTCACGCCATACTTAATTACCCAACATAACCTATGCATGTTGGTACCTATTCATAACTACAATGAACTGATAGTCATAATCTCTAAATGAAATTGGTACAAGACATTATCAGCCGGGTATGAAACCCCTGATCTCGTCACACATCACCCTTTCAATGGTTGACATGACTGGAGCCATATTCAGGACCACTCTATCATATCAGGGCAGGTAGAATTCGAGATCATTCATGAGTGTCACAAACAAAAAACAACACATATATATATATATATATATATATATATGTGTGTGTGTGTGTGTGTGTGTGTGTGTGCCCTATGAGTAGCTTATTCGTGGCGGTTACCCATCCAAAGTCTGACTAGAGCATATTTGCTCAATTTTGTTGATCAAACGTCCAACAGAGAGCATATATGTTAGATAACGTGGTGCTTTAGACTTTCCTAACTTCCAAGTAAATCCAGAGGAGCTTGCGTTTATTTTCAACTTTTGTGAACAAAATTTCTGAATTTGCACACTGAAGTAAGAAAATTAATTTTCTTTCAACAGTTGCTCATTGAATACAGACATAAAACTCCAGAAGTGGATTTTTTTTTTTTTTTGCGAACGGTAGAATTAAGGGAATGCATGCATGTGCTTACCTAGTTTTTCCTTTTTTTTGCTTTAACCGCTTGCATATTATCTTTAAGTTCAATACTGATATTATTCCATGCCTCTCCATGAAGTTATTACGTCGGTATCATTTAAATTTTCATTTTAGACACTTAAAGTCAACTGACAGACGGTCAGAATAATCTAAAAATAGCAATAATTTTAATATCTAATTACTTTGAATTAAAGAAATAATTATGTGATGTGATTGTTTCATTTCCTGAAGAAATTTAATACAGATTAATTCATTGGATCTGTAACTTTCGAAATACATCTAGATTTAATACCATTTTAATTTCTCGCTACTGTTTATCTGATGTTAAAATCCGCGTTCTTGCTCTTTCAAAACTCAACACAACATAAGAAGCTTACTTCAAGATATCACGGAACTATTCAATTATATGTTTTTCTTCCCGTTCGCTTCTAAGCTTCATAATTCTTTTACATGTGATTTCACATCTTGACTTTACTCCAATAAGGAAATTTTCATATCCTTTAGGAGTTAAAGTGTACTTGATAAGCATTTACTACTGTTTTAGCTGCTTTCATTTTCATGCCATGGAGGGAATATGCGTTGGCAATTACTTACTCACTCTGTAGTATATAAATGAAGAGTTGGTATTTCATTAACAATTTAGTAAAACATTTATATTAAATGATTTTTTTTGTATAAATGATGATGCAAACATCAAAGAGAAACAATTCCTATTAGTTTAAACTATTCATTCTTAAACGGCAAAAAGGTCCAAAACATAGAGCAGGCATTCCAAGCTATCAAAATGAAATATACAATGGACAGTTTTTAAGAAAATCAAAGCATCTTGTATAAAGAACATGAAGCTTCAAAGAATAAAAACGTTGAAACACAATCTGAAATGCATGTAAACAATGAAGAAACTTGCAACGTGAAGCTCTACACATTAAAAAACTAAAAGTTTGCAACATGCAATGCATTACATTAATCATTAAACGGTAACAATATGCAAAGTATGGGACCTTAAACCATTAAAAGATTGAAATATGTAGAGTATGGGAGTTTAAAGAAACGGTTACCACAAGAAACCTGTGTAAATTTCAACATACAAACTTTGAAATGTAACACTGCATTTTAAGCCTTAAAATGGTGTATCATGAGGTGCATGGTATTTAAAACAATAATTTCTTTTAAAATACAAGGGAAACTTTATATATAAAATAATGTTGCAATATACTCCGAAAAAAAACGGCATAAACTTTCAAAATTCAGCTAATGAAATTTTAAGGGATTAACTGGTTGATGCCTATTCAGGGAAGACATTTTAAATGTTCAAAAAGTTGCTACATGGAATGTCTTGAAACGAACAGTAGGTAATAACTTACACCCAATAGCTTTGTAAACAACCAATGTTTCTTGGTATCTTAAATAAGTACAACGTGAAATCATATATAAGTTAAAAAAAAACATAAAATTTCGAGGCACGATATTTAGAAAAAAAAAGAAAAAAGAAAAAAAGGCAGCTCTGCAAAATACAATATATGGAATCCAGCTCAAGTACATGGTTATAACATGCAGTACATTGTTTCAAAAACTCCAAATGATGCAACTTGCAATGAATGAATTCGAATAAGAAAATTTTGCAGCACACACCTCTGCGGTTTGACTATAGCCTCCTGTACTGAGAAAAACTTTTAATTTTTGGCAAATATGTACTATTTTGATACTTTGTTATAGAGCGGAAACCTCTTTCCGGAATGTTCAAAAATACATATACAAGAGCTTCTGTTAAGCAATGCAAACCATATGACCATCGCTTATCTACTCATCACTGGCACCTTTATCTATAAGTGAATAAATTAGATTTAGTAGATTTGAGAACAAAGCCCTCAGAAGGATATTGGGAGGACAGGATTAGAAATGAAACTATAAGAGAGATTACCCGAGAGCCATATGTGGATGAGATCATGATGAGGGGTAGATGGAGATGGTTTGGGTATGCTGTTCGCACTCCCCATCAAGAGAGATTAGTTCACCAAACATTCAGCTGGGCTCCACAAGGCACTATAAGAATTGGAAGACCCAGACGTACATGGCTGAGGACCATGAAGCGCGAAGTAGATGATGAATGGAGAAATATTGAATTAAAAGCTCAAGATAGAGCCGACTGGCGAAATCTAACCGAGGCCCTTTGCGTCAATAAGCGTAGGAGGAGATGATGATGAAGAAGAATAAATTAACGAAAATTTGAATAAAGGTAAATATTAATAATTGAATAAAACTGGACAGTTTATCAAGAATCATCTAACAGGAGATAAATCTATTCTGTGTCAGTTCACATGCGATAGAATGTGTGCATACAAAATCTTTAAACTTCTTACATGTATATATAAAAATTAAAGGATTTTTGTCAAGTTATGCTTTGCGATCTCGTATACCTCGCGTAAAAAGAAGGTATCCCATTGAGGAAAGGACAGCACAATGGACATGCAAACACTAGAGTACTTGAAAATACATGAGTCACTCAGAGAGAGAGAGAGAGAGAGAGAGAGAGAGAGAGAGAGAGATAACGTCTAATCACCTAGAAGAAAAGTATTATTCATAACATTTATATATATATATATATATATATATATATATATATATATATATATATATATATATATATATATATATATATATATATATATATATATATATATATATATATATATATATATATATATAATATATATATATATATATATATATATATATATATACACACACATATATATATAGTATACATATATATAATATATATATGTATATATATATATATATATATATATATATATATATATATATATATATATACATATATATATATACAGTATATATATATAAAGAATTTTTTTGTGTCAACCAATCATATGTATCTGTTTTCAATTCAAATATAATCTTAATATACTAGCATAAAATGACAGCCTGATATTCTGTTTTGGAACAATTCTAATCTAAAATAAAATGTACATAACTGCGTACTTTGATCACCCTAGTTACACAGGTAAGCATCAGTATATAAAGATATATATTTTGAACGCTGAAAAACAAAATTGATTAAATCAGATATCATTTGGTATCTAATACATGGAGTCAGTAAATTTTCAAAGAAAGAGCTTCATTAAAAATTAAGTCAACCGCTTACACTAAATTGTTTTCATTTAGTTACAATATAAAAATCCTAAACAATGTTAATGGCGGAGCTGAAGGAGAACCTACAAGACTGGGTAACAGGCCTTTCTTCATATTGCACAGATACTTTTGAGAGCATTCTAACAAAAATACCGATTCAAACTAATGGAACGGATAAAAAAAATGGAGTAAGATAAGGAGGGAAAACAGGGAAATTAAGAAACAGACAGGTAACGTACAGATAAATAAGTGTCATTTTTTTTTTTTTACTGTGATATTGTTTCGCTCATATTCCATATATACAAGACGGCATCTCATCATGATGTAAGTTGAAATTCATATAGGGTTAACCTATTTAATTTCTTTTAACCAACAACCAAATCCCCAGCAACTCTACTAGGCATCTACCGATGCGACTCAGCAACGCTTTTATCACTTCAGTCCACCACCACACAAACCCAATGCCATCAGCTGCTGTTAGTAAAAAGCCGCCACAGTGGCGGCAGTCAAGGCGGTTGTTGGATTTGGGCAAAACAAAACCGAACCAAACCAAACTTCTCACAAACACACAAACAACCATCATCCATCGCCTTTCGTGGATCTTCTCTACCGACTCCAAACTAGT
>NC_090725.1:270726888-270739388 GCF_036898095.1 Palaemon carinicauda
AAACACTTTGGTTGTGAGAATTTATGAATTCAAAATAACTCTGAAAAAGTTATTCGAATTCAATCTCACGCGTGGCTATTGTACATCCTCCAGCAATGGAATAAAACTTCAAATTTAAGATTATTTCAAACTTTACCATCTAAACAAAATTTTTCATGTAAACATTGGTGTGTTTAGTCTCTAGCCAATTTATGGAACCTAACCTGTCCATTGTTGAATGTTTCTTACACACATTAGACAGCTTCATAACTGGGAATTGTACCAACTTTGCAAATGTTTAAATGCAAGATTACCAGGCATTACATGAATATACAATATTCTTAATTTATAAAATTTATAAATACTTCAACTCAAATGAAGAACTATTCTTAAAGGAATCAGCTATCTTCTATCATTCAACAATGTTCAGAACAAATATATATATATATATATAAATATATATATATATATATATATATATATATGTGTGTGTGTGTGTGTGTGTGTGTGTATAATTTGAGCTAAATGTAGTTACAAAAGCCTCTGAAATACGACCATGTTTTGCATAATTTCTTAAAACCAATTCACACAAGAAATAAAAGAAAACAGCCAAAACACTAGATTTCTAAATAAGGGGTCTCTCTCTCTCTCTCTCTCTCTCTCTCTCTCTCTCTCTCTCTCTCTCATTCAAGTTAAAGATTACAAATTAAGTTTCTAAGCATCAAATTAATCCAGAGTAAAAAATAGATTATCAATCCAAATCCACTTTATACCAGGAACCCATATTCATAACTCAACTATAAATTCATTTTAAAATGGCCATTCAAATATAGATACTATTTGCATTAAACTGAAGTAATCCCACAAAAAAAAACTTCAAAATTTTAATATCAGCATTAAAAAAAAGTTATGCGCATGTACGTAAAATGTAGTAATGAAAAAGTTACTACGATCGTTCAAAAAGTTTATCAATTGAATAGTTTATTAGAAAACTACTGAAACGCGTAAAAGATCGGATTTTGAAAAATTTAGTTAGTCTGTCGAAAATATTAATAGCCGATCAAAAACATTGGGAATCAATTAACGAGAGAGAGAGAGAGAGAGAGAGAGAGAGAGAGAGAGAGAGAGAGAAGATTATAAATAAAAGCTGGAAACAGTAATACGTTGCTAAAAAGAGATCCTGAAGAGCGGACGAGAGAGAGAGAGAGAGAGAGAGAGAGAGAGAGAGATGTAACAAAGGCAAAAAACATATAAGTTGCTAAAGACCAAGATGAAGAAGAAAGGGAGAGGGTGATTGTAAATGAAAGCGAGAGAAAGAGAAATTGTATACCAAAGCTGGGCATTACAAAAAAAAGGTACTTGCGAGAGACGATGTAGGTGAGAGTCAGTAGGAAATATTAAATAATTGCATTCACAGTCTTCCATAAATCCAAGACTGGAATTTGGGTCATGTGGACTGGTGTTGGGGATAAAGTGGACATTCAACTCTAAAGGGCAACAAGGAGGAAACAGGGAAACAAGAACGGGGTAAAGGCTAAAAAGTGGTTGCAGCTAGGAACCCAAGGGACACGGCTAGGATCCTCAAGTAATGCTGACAGTGCATCGCGTGGTGTAAACAGATGTTACTACCTCCCTATGGCAAGATCGCACTCAAAGATCATTAAATCAAGTAGATAACACTGAGTGAGTGAGAAAAGTATCATAAAATTGGTCTATGGTAATAACTTGGCACTTTGGGTCTTGAAAAGCATCTAGATCCTCTCTCTCTCTCTCTCTCTCTCTCTCTCTCTCTCTCTCTCTCTCTCTCTCCTCAACTTTGTGTCATCTGAACCCCCTTTTACCACGTGACAATCAGTCACCCTTTTAGACTTGTTTTCCCCGTACTCCTAAGCTTTAGAATCCTCTTCCTTCTTCTCTTTTCCCCTGACTTATCATCCCCGAAGGTCTACAGATGAACTTCGCAGCTACGCCACATTCTTCTGCCATCATTTTCTTTGTGGCGATGTTAAAGAAGATAACGCTATTACTAGTTTCAATGGCAACGGTCTTTGCTCTTAAACATCAACACTTGTATAAATTAAAGGCAAAATCTGCTTTCACGTCACAGCTTTACCAATCATACTGTAAATGGTGATATCGAAAACCAAATGAATTTTGAAATCATTAAATAAACACTGAATATAGTAAAAAAAAAGTTAATCTGAATACGCATAGGACTAAAACAACTTAAGACATACAATGGTATATCAAACCCAAAGCTATAAAAATATTGTATTTCTACATCTGTCAGAAAAAAAAATGTTACATGTAGAGGATTTGAATCTAAAATGGAAAAGATGGAACGTTGAAAAACAACGTAAACTTTAATGGAAATGGCTCTTAACGAATGATACGAGAAGAATTCTAAAAGTATTTCAATATATAATAGACAGGCGAACGCAGCCTCGCCTCAAAAAGAAATAGAACTCCTCAACATGAACGCGTATCTGCGGCGAAGATAAAAACTCCCCCATGAAACAGGTGTGGAGGGAGACGATGGAACATCAGCTACTTTATCGCCAACACCACCACAAATAGCAGCAGAAGCAACGGCAGAAGCAGCAGCAGCGGCGGCGTTGGTGGCGGCAGGAGAACCAACATCCATACGGTGGCGCTAATGAGGATATCCGAGCGGTTAATTACCAGAAGTAAGGGGTAAGTAATCAGCGACGGACTCTGCGATCCCAGAGAGAGAGAGAGAGAGAGAGAGAGAGAGAAATTTAGCTTACAGGAAACATGGAGAATGGATTAAATCCGATAGACCATATAACAGTCTTCTGTATAAAGGTAAGATTGATATCAATGCCGTTTCCATTTTTTTTAGATAAAGCTACTCGTATATCTGTAAAGAATAAAGGGAAGGATTGATATTATTCACTGCGATATACAAGACTAACGTTAGCTAGATCACAAACCAAATATAACACGTGTTAAAACCTCTGGAAAGAACAGTGGTTGTGATTATTTAACAACACTGGGTAGACTGTCTAATCCCCATACGTAAACTGAGGTTGACATTGCCAACAGCAAAAAAAATCACAAATTCAGATTGTTCAGTCACCGAGAATATCATGATTTATATTGCATAAAACTCTTCACAATATAAGATTAATATGTTTCCCCTGACTGTAACGGATGGAGGGATGTTTATACTTTTGTAGGTAGTAGGTTGGCCAAGACACCAGCCACCCGTTGCAATACTACCAATAGAGTTATTGGGTCCTTCGACTGGCTTGATAATACTACATTGGATCCATCTCTAGTTACGACTCATTTTCCATTACCTACACATACATCGAATAGTCTGGTCTATTCTTTACACATTCCCTTCTTCCCGCATACACCTGACAACACAAAGATAACCGAAAAAAAATTTCTTCACATTGTAATTGTTCGGTGACTACTTACCACTTGGCATGGGTAAAATAGACCAGTTATGGTAAGCAGCTCTTCTAGGAGGACACTGAAAAATCAAACCATTGTTCACTAGTCTTGGGTAGTGTCATAGCCTCTCTACCTTGGTCTTCCACTGTATTAGGTTAGAATTTATTTGCTTGCGGGTTCACTCAGGCACAGTTCTATCTGCATCCTTATTTCTTTACCTCACAAGGCTATTTTCTCTGTTGGAACCCTTGGACTAATAGCATGCTGCATTTTCAACTACGGTTATAGTTTTGCTAGTAATAATAATCTCCCTTATATAATATAAAGCAAGTGTCCAGATATATATATATATATATATATATATATATATATATATATATATATATATCAAATTTCTTTCTGATCACGCCCACCTCTATCCGTCCCTGGGGTAATGGGGAGAGGGAGTAGTCATAATGTGGTGAGAAGGGGGTGCATGTGCGTGTAAGTACATATCTATCTAAATATTCAGCCGTCATTTTTGACAGGTTATGTACAATAATACTAATAATGGTAAATATAATAACTTTCCCTAAATTGGTGAACAAACAATTTATCCACTGTGAAATCTTACAGGGAACCTTGCATGCATAAAAAAATATCAATTGGTAAACAAATCAAACTTTTAGACTTTAATGAAAGCATATACCTTTCAAAGCAAAAGAAGAAAAGGCTTTCTTCAAAGAGTATTTGGATGAAGACATACTTAAATGTCAACAGCATCACTTTAAGATCTATAAAATGTTTCACTTTTACATTTTGAGTATAAAGCAATTCTACTTTTTTACAAATAAGTCTGATGAGATGGGAGGTCAAGTGTTCCTTCCTAACCCGACCCTGACAGGAATCTTCAAACCAAAGGGAAGAAAGGAAGCGGACCAAACCCAGATGGACGCTAAAGATCCGCCATCAAAAGGTCTACCTTGAAAAATGAAAGTCGTGACGAATTTGAAACATAGGATGATAAATTAGAACCCAAAATTGAGATAAAGGACTAGAAACAAACAGGATGAATAAACGGCTTTTCATCCATGAAACTACTTGATGGGCATATTCTTAGGTGTAACGTAAACAGATGCTGTGATCTTGCACTGTGTTCACCTGTGCAGAAATGTAAAATTTTAAAAGTAACAATCTGTCCAAAATAAGGCGGGGAGCACATTCTATCATTTGTGGAAATAACATCAAATATTTTATAAAATATGAAGGCTAAGCAACTGAGTGTAGCCACTTAATCTAACCAGAATGGTCTTCATGTAAATGTCAGCTTCATGAAAAGAAAAGACCTTATAATCCAGGCTATCGACTTATATTTCAATGAGATGTTACGTCAGAATGAAGTGTCATGGAATCTTAATTATCTTCAAGGAAAGCTAGGTATTCCTCTGAACATAATTATCCATTACGGCTACTCGTATATGGAAATTAAGGGGGCGTTTTCTTTGGAATGCTAAACATGCCTCTCATTGAGTGGTAAGTTTTCCGTGTACAAAAGGAGGGTACGACTTTGCCCGGAATGACGCATTAGACACAACGAAAGAAATAAATAGGTAAAACTAAGGTACGTACTTATGAACCATAACATTCAAATACCCATCATGCGAGATGACCTGGAAAATTGGCACTCTCTGGAAAGTCATATTATATTGACCATGAAAGTTGAAAGGGATTTTGCTTCTTAGGCAGTTAGCATTGCAAAATGCACGTGGTGGTCCGACTCGACGTAACAATGATACATCGGTGGACTTTTCTCGCAAGATTTCCAAGAGAAATATTAGTCAGTTGTCTTGATATCTGTGTCTATTTTATCCATCTTATCCAAAATCTATCTATCTGTTACGAGTTAGGGCATAAGATTTACAAATTTCGCCTCTAGAAAATTTAGCTAGAGAGAGAGAGAGAGAGAGAGAGAGAGAGAGAGAGAGAGAGAGAGAGAGAGAGAGAGAGAATCCACAATTCACGTAAAATGAGTCTCTCATCATAATACTGTCCCTCATTTTCTTAACCTAACCTAATACTCTCTAAAAATCCGTCCTTCACTTTGGTTAGAAAGAGCGGGAGGTAGGCGAAAATGAAAAGGCCGGCAGTGAGGCAGATCGGAAGGAAAGAAGAGAGGGGAAGGACGAAACAGGTATGAGAGGTCTGGAAGAGACCAGAGGATGGAGAAAATAAGGGCTTTGGATGGAAGAGGGGTGGCTGGGGAGGTGGAGGCAAAGGAAGGGGGCAAGAATAGAAAAAAAAAAAAAAAAAAAGCGGAGGCAGAGCAGATGGAAGAGGTATACAGCACCAGACCCCCAAAAATGGCAGGTTAATGGGGGCAGATGGCTGTCGTGGTAAGCTAGGGTGACCGAGCGCTATCAGAAGACGGAGGAAAAGACAGGAAAAAGAGAACGACAGAAGAATGTTAAAAAAATTATAAATATGAGATAAAGCTGCGATAATACCATCGATTCCAAACAAAAATGATAAAAAAATAAAATCGAGGAATTACCTTTAAATAGCAAGATAACGTACGTCAGTTAATAAATCTAAAAATAATTAACATATATATATAAATTTATCAACGGGGAAAATACTTTGCAGCAAGTGAATCAACAGGTACATAGCTACATCATCCTGCTCTTCTAATATGTACTACAATCAAAAAGTTATTGGACCACACAGAATAAAGTATTATTTAAAATTAGAATAGAATCGACATCAGTCCAAAAATTCTAGCGTCATCAGATAATCAACTAGAACACACACCGGCGCGCGCGTGCGCTACCGTGCGCGTAATTAGATTTTTTTGTCGCATCTGATCATCTTCATTAGGCCCCTCAGAGTACGACCGGTTGAGGAAAGGGGGGAAGGGGGATTTGGCCGGGAACCGAGGGTCGCCTCACCGAGGATCCAATATATTTACGGAAATTCGTGACATTCCAAGAATTCTCGGTAAGTTACCGCCCCTCGAAGGATGGAAGGAAAGTCGCTCCGGGAAGGAGGAAAGGAACAAGGAGAAAGAGAAGGCGATCAAAACATTCCCTGGAGGATGACGGTACTTCCAAGAAAAGAAAGAAAAATGAGAAAAAAAAATTCAAAATCTGAGAAATAATTACGGAAAATGGTGGAAATCTTGTGGTACTTTCGACAACGGGAAAACTTAGACGTTTGATATCTGCATTTAAAACTCACTTAAACAGAAAAATAAGAAAGTGCGCAAGAAAGAGAGAGAGAGAGAGAGAGAGAGAGAGAGAGAGAGAGAGAGAGAGAGAGAGAGAGAGAGAGTGTGTGTGCCACGATACCGCAACCACGAACACGTAATTACTTTCTCTGCAGCCGACGCCTGGGAACCTGGACAAAGGAAAGGGCCAACATCCCTCCCCTCCCACCGTCATCCCCCTTAGCACTCCCTTACCCGTTCCCCTAATTCCTACTCTTCCCCTCGTCGTCTGTATCCCCACCCTCAGTCTCTCCCCCCTCCCCCTCCCCCTCCCCCACCGGACTTGTGCACCTGAACATCAAGAGCAGAGACGCCAGCAGAGACTTCGCTCGGAACTATACACGTTGCTGGAAGACACCGCAGAAAAGCCTTTTCTTATTTTTTTTTCTTTTTTTTATAGAGAGAGAGAGAGAGAGAGAGAGAGAGAGAGAGAGAGAGAGATTTGTTCTTTCCGGTAATTTTACTTGCTGAAAAAATGTCTTTTAAGACCAAGGCCTAAATGGCTGAGGACTATGAAAGGTGACATAGAATATGATGACTGGAGAGGTATTGGGTTAAAATCTCAAGATATAGTAACTGGTGAAATCTAAATGAGTCCCTTTGCTTCAATAGGCGTAGGAGGTGCTGATGATGATGATTCTAGAATAATTTAAAAAAAAAAAAAAAAGCTAAAAGAATATGGCCGATATACAATACATTTTGTAAGACATGAGCGATATTCTAAACACACATCTAACCAAGTAAATAAACACTGATAGGACAAAATTCCTATTCGATTAAAAGTTGTATAAGGAAAAGGTTAAAAGGTTGGCGGGTTAAAATTACTTTCGTATAAAATTAAAACTTCAGATAACCACCAACAAAATTATTTGCAACTCCGAAAAAAAAGTGCAATAAAGCTGGACTAGAAAAGAAACTACTTTGGAAGCGTTAGCCATTTCTAGATGCCAAGCTTACAAGAGAGGGAAGGAAAGATAAAGTATACTATTGATACGAAAAACATTCAATTTTCGTATTTACTCGTAACCAAAATTCTATTAAAAATCCAAAACAGCTGACAGGAAGTTCTACGCAATAAAATAAAACTAAAGCGAGTTTTATAAAGATATTA
Organism: Palaemon carinicauda; assembly: GCF_036898095.1. Taxonomy (NCBI): domain Eukaryota; kingdom Metazoa; phylum Arthropoda; class Malacostraca; order Decapoda; family Palaemonidae; genus Palaemon; species Palaemon carinicauda. The sequence goes on from NC_090725.1 coordinate 270,734,643, forward strand.
CTAACATGTAACAATAGCTCTAACCATCTGTAATTAACGACCGGTTTAATCACAGTATAACCTTAATAACTTTCAACCTTTCCCTTGGTGTTAAATATTCTCACGCTTGTGTCTGATTTTCATAACAAGAATGAAAACCTTTCTCCAGATAAACCGCTGATCTTGTTCCCCGTGAAAATAGCTTAAACTTGATGTAGATGTATATTGGCTAATCTTTTAACGATGAAATAACCAAACATCTTCAGATATAACTTATTCTTTGAAATATTTTTGCTGAACCTTTTAAACATTTGGGTACCTTTTCTTTCAGATATATAAGTTTCCTGATTTTTCACTCTAAAGTATTTTAGTATTCAGGAAATTAGTCTTTTTCTATAATAAAAGCAACCTACTTTATCCAAAACGCTGTAGTAGATGCAGACCCATTAATTTCCCCCCAAAAGTAAAAAGCCTATATAGTTTCTAGTCAAATAACCTAACCTGCCACACATGCAAGTACCCGAACGTTCCGCAAATAGAATAGCCAAGCTGTCACAGATGTGAATTAAATTACCCACAGGTGTTATAGACTTAAGACAGACAGTCCATTCAACTGACAAAATCCCGCAATTTCGACTTGAACTTAACTTTGCCAGACCTATCCTGCAATAGGGGACGGATTTATCGACCAAATTTCTTTGCATAAAAAATAAGTCAAACTTTGTTTTCATTGGTATGCCTATTTCATAACCGTTTTCTATGACGGAGACGTTACTGCATGTGTGTTGAGAAGATCTTACTTAGCTTTGTCATCATAATATACTGGCGCCAAATTTAATGGCAAAAGGACATTCGTTAGTGTGGCACTTCCTTCAAGCACAAGTCTTGTGAAGAATACAATGAAATAATTGGTTTATAAATTACAAATTATAGTCTGTGCGTTGTACTAATAAACTAAGCCAAAGAATATAAATACATGAATGTCTTTTAACTTTATCTCTAGATGATGTGTCATTCATGTCCTTAAAAAGACCTTATTGCTGAAGACCTGACACCATAGAAATTACGACAATTATTATGTTGGCTTGAAACTTTTCACATTTTACTCTCTTGCAATTTGCTTTTATAATAATAATAATAATAATAATAATAATAATAATAATAATAATAATAATAATAATAATAATAATAATAATAGCGATGAAGATATCATCATTACTATTATTATTATTATTATTATTATTATTATTATTATTATTATTATTATTATTATTATTATTATTATTACTTGACAATAAAACTACAAACATAAATGAGCTATCAAGAAAAAAAAAACAGACGGATGGCAGAGTGGTAGAGATTTTTAACACGTTCTGATATAGGCCTGTGCTTTATCCATGTCCTACTATTCATCAGTCACAACAACAAATGCAGCCATTTATGGTCTATTGCAGAACAGGAGTTTGGCCAGTTTTCATCACCATGCTGGCTAGCACGGATTGGTTATGTAGGGAGATTTTCGTCTGATCGTTCACAACAAACCAACCTAGTATAGTTGGCCATGAATAGTACAGCTTTGCTGATAATGGTTATAGGCAAAATGTTTTCTCTACGTTAAGGTATCCCCGTTTAATAAGGGAAAATAGTGTGTCTATATATATATATATATATATATATATATATATATATATATATATATATATATATATATATATATATATATATATATATATATATTTATATAGACACACACACAATATAACAAATACGTACCGAAAATAAATGTAGCCATACAATATCTTCATCGCATAAAAAGTAAAAGATACAGACAAATCACACACAGATATATATATATATATATATATATATATATATATATATAATATATATATATATATAATATATATATATATATATATATATATTACAGAAAACCCTTTTAAATATCAAAATCCTAATGAATATAACGAGCATAATAACCCTTCTATTTAGTAATCCCCATTCAAATATGAATTGCGCGGATTTAACATTCCAAATATTAGACACTATCATAACTGACGTATGAAGTGGCCACGAATCATCAGCTTCATCATACACAGATTCATATTGATATTTCTATTAAAAATAAAATCGAATCAGTTTTAAAAACCTGAAAACTATTGAGACTCTACGGTAACGAGAAACCGGTTTTCACAATGTGATAAAATTGAAATCTACTGTACATGATACAATGAATATACTCACGTGATTTAAACCAATAAATTAGACAATTACAGAACACGTGTAAGGGACAAAAAAAAAAAAAGAAAAAAAAAATCTCGAGTTATACGTTAAAAAACATGGGATTTGCATGTCATAGAATGAGAGATATATTGATTGATAATGAATATGTACCCGCTCACTTTTATTAACAACGTCTATTTACGATGTAATTTAAGTTGTAGCCAAATTTACAATAAGAATTATTGCCTCTTGGTGCGTTTAAATTAATAAGTATATACAACACTGTCAAGTGGTACTCTCTCATGCACATCAATCATAGCAAATAGACTCGTTTTCTATGCAATTATTCAAGATAAAAGGAAATTTCTCAACTTACTTAATGCATGCAAATCATGTTGATTAAAAGATAACATACACGGTTTGTGATTACAGTGAAGGTTACATATGAAGTGACATGAAACATTTGGTGGAAATTACTATATAAAATAAACATGAAAATGATACAAAGGTAATGACTATATTCCACATGAAATTACGTTTCATGACAAATTCATCATTATATTGTGTAATTAAAGAGATCTAATTTCAGAACATGAAGGGGTATAAAATCATAGCCCCTCTCTCTCTCTCTCTCTCTCTCTCTCTCTCTCTCTCTCTCCTCTCTCTCTCTCTCTCTCTCTCTTTATATATATATATATATATAATATATATATATATATATATGAAAATGACGTGGGAGATGATGAATGGAGAGGTATTGAATTAAAAACTCAAGATAGAGACGACTGGCGAAATCTAACCGAGGCCCTTTGCGTCCATATGCGTAGGAGGTAATGATGATGATAATGATATAGAAGCTGCCATTTATGTACAAAGCCTGTTCTATAAACCACAGATTGCAAGCACAAAAACGACTTTGTAACCACACGTCATTCAGAGAGCATTTTCAAAATGTTATTCTACCGATCAGATATGAAACCTCAGGCCCTGAAACATGACAAAAATTATCTCTTTTGATGATCATTACCTCATCTTTTGACTTGATAACTGAAAAGACGAGAATTGTAAATTAGCTACCGTACTCTGTCCAAGTTAATTCATGGGATTTTGTTTGCTTTTTCTGATCGTTTTATATCAACTTGCATATCTAAAAATAACAAACTGCGCACAATAATTATGATGACTTTTTCTAACATATATTGAAAATAATTAAGATAAACATCTTGAAAGTTTACAAACGAAAATTGAATGTGTTCTCGCATTTGATTTTGAAAAAAAAAAAAAATAGCATTTACGTACCTAAAATATTCAGGAATAGAAAATGGAAAATTCACTGGAAACCACAACCCTGATGCATAAGCAACAAGATCTACCTTAAATCCACTTTCTTATCGGAGCTTAGAAACATACTTGGTATCCTACATGAGTAATGAATACTCTTGCATCCAGTTGAGTGGTAATCCTTAAGATTTCTTAACTGAAGTGTGTTTGCAATAGAATAAAACTTGCAAGTTTTGGTTGAAAAATTGGCCACGCAGTTCATCCTTTAAGTGATAACATTCATATTTATATATTCCAATATGCTTAAAGTTATCATTCAAACACCAAAGATTAAAGAAGTCACTTGACATATATCGGACATAAAATCGAGGAAATCCTTTTAGTAATGGAAAGGTCACATCATATTAAGTACAACTGTCATAACCAGAATAAGACGTAATTTTAAATTACAGGTTAAATTTATTAATGTTTTAGAACTCAAATCATCTGTAATACTTTCCATTTTTAATGTTTTTGTGAATAATTTTCAAAGAACAGTTTTAGATAAAGCTTTGAAATTCTCTTCAGCTAATTACAGACACGAACATGGTTGCATGACATAGACCACTTTCACTTACAATAATGCTGTTACTACGGGAATGTAGGTAATCGGAATATACATAATACGACAATTTAGATGTTCAAAGGATTTAGGACGACACATGATTAGAAATCGACCGTAAAAACCATTAGTAACACTATCTTGCTTTGAAATTACCATATAAGAAGAAATGCCGTGTATGGTTTTAGACGAATTTGACAATTTTAGTAACATTGTGACCTTCAAAATGGGAGAAAGAAATATTTAAGGTCAATTACATAACACCATAAGGCAACATCTCCAACCTAATTCCATGAGTAACTAATAAAAGACAAATAATTTATGACATAATAAAAAATACGAGAACAACAAACTTTCACGCAATGACAGTGAGGCTGAACTAGAAAATATTTGCCAGTCAAGATATGTTCAAAGATACGTATTGTAAAATTATTAAATCACCTTGAAATTAGTTTAAAACGTAACCAGAGGACTAAAGGGTGTCTGATTTCAAGAAGAAACGGCTAAATATGAATATATCAAAAGTTATTAAATGTGAACTTGAACTTGAATACAGATCTTCGGTCAAGATCAATTATGCAAATTGATGAGTCGCAGCAATATAGTACAACAACATACGATTACAAAACACGGTCTCTAACTTCACTTTCAACTTGAACATG
>NC_090725.1:270744388-270754388 GCF_036898095.1 Palaemon carinicauda
TATGGCGCAAAACATTTCCAAAGTGACAGCAGTAACGCAGTTAAGATCACGCTTTTTGGATAAGAAAGGGAAAAGTATGTGACAGTTAGAAGATATTTACGAGTTTAAGAGTAAAAAAACAAAAAGAATTGTATAAGCAGACATGAGATACACAGCGTGTGTTGGCGCTGACAAAAAACTACAGTAGTAAGTCTACAGACTCTACACTATCACGCCCTTTCCTTAAGAATGTTAGGCTCTCTATACGACGAGTACCGACTGAGTCTTCTTTACCTCGTTGCTGATACCTTATGCGATGAGAAACGCATCATGTCAAAGAATGTAATTGATAAAAAAATGTCTTTGACATTATTTCTTAGAGAATCTAGGCAGTAATATATTACACCGGATAGCCGTTTGGAAACTTGAAATTTCGGCTAAAACATTGAATGCAAGTTTGTAACGTCGCATTATAATTTTTTTTTTTCTATTACTTGCTTGATCCTTAGAAATATTACAAATTCTTTACTTACTTGATCCCTTAAAAACATTATAAATTATTTGCTTACTCCATCCCTAAAAAGTTGTTTATTCTTTGCTTACTTGATCGGTTACAAACTTAATAAAACCTGTTATTACTTGATCCCTTAAAACGTTATACTGTAGATAATAAATTATTTTCTTACTTTGTCCCTTAAAAACATTATAAATTTCTTGCTTACTTCATCCCATAAGATGTTATAAAGTCTGTTTTATCAATTCCTTAAAAAAAAAAGTCACAAATAATTTACTTACTAGATCCCTTATAAAAGTTATAAATTCTTTGCTTAATTCGTCTCCTAGATACGTTATATATTCTTTGCTTACTTGAACGCTTAAAAACATTATAAAAGCTTTGATTATTGGACCCATGAAAAGCGTTATGAAAACTTTGCTTATTTGCCTCTTAAATTACATATAAGTATTTAAAGCATCATTGATATACATTAAGAACTGCGTGGGAACTCCTTATTCAAATTGCTTGAGCAATTGTTGACTACAGATGATAAAGAAAAGGGTGTTGGTATGTCTTGAAACCAACTTGACATCTCCTAATGAGCGACATGCTTATTGCAGTTACCATTGAATCACATGAAGAAGAGTAGTAAATGTCTCGTGATATCAAATAAACTTGTAAGGCTAAATCATATTCCCGAAGACACAAGCTCTCATTTATCATATCAAAAAATAACATAAAACTACCTGCATTAGCCCCTTGTCACTTAAGGAAACTATTAGTGAAGTATTTAATAAAATTTAACATTATTTGTTATGAATGGTGCCAAATCACAAGTCAATACCGACAAAGACTTAATGGCCATTTGGTTAACACTGGAATTCTGACAAATAACAGGTCGGCTTTGATTCAGGAGAAGGAGTATGTCCAGTTGCTTCAACTCACGATTTTTAAATGATTCATTCCTGGCAACAGGATGAAATAATTAAGGGCTGGCTTATAAAACCAATAGGGTGTGCTATATCTGATATAAACAAGCTGAGTGTGCATGTTATATTCATATTAAATTTCAAAAGTATGGTATACCTCTGTGTATTTAACAAGATATAAACTACTAGTTTGAGTGCATCATGATTTAAAGCGCAAAATCAGTGGTATACTTAATTTTTCCCCATTACTATCAGCTGAGATGATACGTGATTCAAGATAAAAGTGAGCTAGTATATAAACCGAGACACCCAATATCAGCACAAATCACGAAATAGGAAATTCCACGTGGGCTATCATGTCGTGTGGCTGTATCATGACTTGAGATTAGCAGCCTGTGTGGTTTCCAAATGACTCGATCATTCCTGGGTGGGTAATATGGACTCACGATAATACAATAGGAAAGTTTGCCTTGATTTGTAACGATCTAACTAGCTTGACTTTTCGTGATTTTAGAATATGGGCATGTGAAGGTACATCATGATTTGAGATAAAAAATCTGTCTGTGGGCCCCAATATCCAATATACGAAAAATGGATACGCCATTATTTGAATGTGACATGTTACTTAGGCTATGAAATTAAATAAGAGTTTGGTCATTTTTTACTTTCTTACAATTAATAAACTTTGCTGGTGCGTTTGATAAGATGAAGAAGTTATCTGTAAATTCTTCAAGATATGTATAATCAAAGGATGTACATCTAACTAGATTAGAAATCTGTGAGGATAAGCTATCGGTGTTGATATACAACAGACGATGGCATGTAAAACAGTAGCCACAGGTGAGAAACATCTTGAGATGACTTGTCCGTTAATGCTATGATTTATACGACAGCACCTGCCCTAGTATACTTAACTCTATCATCTACTTAGTAACTTGGCGTAAGAAAATAGGAATGAATTATACAGTAAGATAAATCTCCAAATAAGATGCAAAAAGTATCTTGCATGTTTAGTTTTTGAATTTGTTTAGGCAGGACGAAACAGCTTCTAAATAGAGAACTTACTAAAGTACGCTGTGTTCTGAGATAGGAAAATCTATGAAGGCAACTAGGCAACATAGATTTTCGTTTTATGTGAAATCTCTTGATATAGATCATTGTTAGGTCACAAATGTTTGGCCACATATCCTAGTGTTGGGGATGGGGAGTTCATTCAGCATCAAGGTGTTAATTATGGAAAACCCAGCAGCTGCATTAGGTTGTTAGGTAGAAAGGTGGAAGACATGAAGCAGTAACGGAGGAAAGGTAGAAGGTTAAAAAAGTGAGAGTATAGGGCCTGAGGGGTGCTCCAATGACCTTTAAATAATGCCTACAGTGCACCACGTGAAGTGCACTGCCGGCACAACCCCTTAAAGGGGAGAGAGAGAGAGAGAGAGAGAAAGAGAGAGAGAGAGAGAGAGAGAGAGAGAGAGAGAGAGAGAGAGAGAGAGAGAGAGAGAGAGAGAGAGAGAGAGAGAGAGATGCGTTTACTTTGGCTTCTCTACCTTAAAAGAGGAATAAAGCCTCACAGTTTACTCCTAAAGAATGGTCAATATTTCTTAATAATTATCCAAATTAACAAGCAAGTGCCTGTACCTTAATATAAAAAGGCTATAAAATAAATAAGCCATCGTCTTCATGGCCTTGCCTATGAAAATATCGACAACTTGGAGTTAAAACCTTCGAAAAAAAAATTAGAATATTTACTAATATTTTTATAAAATCGAAAGGCCAAAATCTGAGATTTCCCCTAAAAATAGTTTATCCTTTTAGTGTTTGTACATTTGGAAAGGCATCAAGAACCTATCACACACACTTCGGAAAATGCCAAGGTTGTCTTTAAAAAAAGGAAACCAGTTCATGATTTCTCCGCAATCGACAAATAATCAAACCCTTTCAACCATCTCTTTAAATAAAAGGCCTTTTAATATAAAGTTAAAAAATGATTATCATTTTAATGGCCTTACTTTCCCGGGAAACCGCAGAATTTTGATGTCATAAATTTCTTATTTGAAAAAAAAAGTCCACATTTGAAGCGCATCTCCATCGAGAAAAAGGCAACATTTCAGCTCCCGTACTTCCCCAAAAAAAGGCCAACATTTTAAGTCTCCTTACTCGTACCTTCGAAGAAAGCGAACACCGGCTGATAACAACACCGTCTTCGTCTTCTTCTTCTTCTTCTTCTTTTTCTTCTTCATCAATGGTTGAAGAGGAACGAAATCGATGCCCCTGTCCGTTTCTAATTTCCGAGAGCCAGAGAGTGTCACCTGAATCTTGGGGAGTCACCTGCTGCTTCCACCACCTGACGACGGCTTATCGACAAACGACGACGACCGAGCTCAAACCAGGCGAACTGCACACATCCCTCTTTACTGGCTTTGGATTTTTGGTCACTAACACGCTCGATATAAAGCAATCGCTACAAACAATTTTTGCGAAATTTCTTCCGTACAGATATATATCGGCAATACAAATAATAAAGGTAAAAAAAACAGGTTTAGTAAGAAAGCATTATTAATTGTTCAAATAAGTCTAAAGTCATTAATTAAGAAATATGTATTGTTACCATGAAAGCTTTATTATTTTAAAAAGACTTTAAGAAGAGTAGCCATTGATTGCATATCAGCAATTTAAACACTTTCAACTCATAAACAATATATATCTAAGAGAATAAACCACAATTTTAATCTAAATGACGAGAAACACAACACACTGGGTCGAGGCTATGACTAAGGATCTATACCACATCCACTAAGATACCGAACTTTGGACATAAATATTCTTACATAGGAAACTCTTGGACTAGCTAAAAGCACAATTACTTTAAATATGATCTCAAAACACCCTACACACAGGTTACACCTCTCCCTCTTTTCCTGAAATACTATATCTTTAAAATAAGATTCCACAAATATCAAAAACAAGATTTTCCATTTAAAAAATAAAATAAAACATTTTCATGACGTTTAAGAGAAATAAGAAAAACATCAGTGTTACAAGTTATTTCCTGAGACTTCCTTCAATTCTTTATCAATGACTCTTCACCTTTCTTTCCCTCTGCTTCCCTTTGCGTCTAGACTAGAAAATATTTTTTTTTCCAGCACCGATGGTCTCCGAAGGACAAACTAAGTATTGAAAGTATTCTTAGTAATTTCTAAGGGGAAACAGACGAGAGCCTTTATTTACTCTGACAGATACGAAATATACTGTTGATGTGCAAATAAGGTAAACCCATACATATACAGTACTCATGTATATGAATATCTTTCAAGCCAACATCTATATAAAACCAATGTTAAATGTTTCTTTCCATATTTTTGTCAAGATTGTCAATGTTCCCCAAACTGAGCTCACTGTGGCCTCATTAGGTAGGACACATCTTGGGAAACACCTGTTATCATTATCAATATTATTATTATATAAACATTTTTTACAAAACAAACGAAGATAGGAATTATCTTTCCACAAAATATACAGTTCCAAAGTAAAATCTAGCATGAATTACCTGCAGCTAACTCATCAGAAGCAATTACTTGACCCTTCCTGGTCCTACCTTAGAGGGTGAAACAAGCGCACCGGCCTGTCCTTTGTCCCTTTAAATAACATCACATACTGAAATCCTCTTTCACGACTTAATTAGCGAATGTCAAATAAAAGTTAAAAATATTGCAAAAGAACAACAGTGCAACCACAAAATAAAGAGTTCTTATTGGATACAGAAAGCTATTAGTAGAGCATTAACGAGCTATCATAGCCATTCCTTTAGGTCACCGTACTAAATACTTAACTGATTGAACGTTTCCACGAACTATCGTCACGACATCAAAAGTCACCGACACAAGCGCATCTAAATTAGGCTCTCATTTCAAGTTTCTTACTCAGGTTAGGATAAAGCACGAGAGCCGATAATCAACTGATCCTTGTCACATATTAGAGTAAGAGGTGGATGAGAGCTGCAGTGTCTTTGCTGTTCCTTATGACAAAAGGGTAAGGTCGGATTTTTAAAAGGCTATGGATGGTGCTTTCCTTGCAATGTCGTCTTTATATGACGTTCTTCAGCTACAGCTTGAAGAAACATCATGGGTTGTTTAGAGTATCAGTGGCCAGCCTGGTGATGAAAATGGCTAAAAGTCAGGCATGACTATGGACATGTCTGAGGCATCAGTCTTGCAGTGAACTAGAGACGGCTGCATTTGTTGTTGTATGTATGTATGCATATTATATATATATATATATATATATATATATATATATATATATATATATATATATATACATATATATATATATTATATTATATATATATATTATATTCTATATATATACACATATATATATATATGTGTGTATATATATATATATATATATATATATATATTATATATATATACACATGATAAATTTTGCACATTTAAACGTGTTTTTCATATTTCAAATAAGCCATATATATCAACACATTAAAGTCTGGATTATCTTAACAACCTCGGGATCAGAGCCCGAGGTGAAATCACTCAAAGAGTATAGTATCTGTCCAGCCGGGCTTCGAACCCTGGCCCAGGATACTTGTGTGACATTGACCATACCACTCAGCTGAGTGGTATGGTCAATGTCACACAAGTAACCTGGACTAGGGTTCGAAGCCCGGCCGGACAGATACTATAGTCTTTGAGTGATTTCGCCTGGGGCTCTGATCCCGAGGTTGTTAAGAGAATCCAAACTTTAATGTGTTAATATATATGGCTTATTTGAAATATATATACATATATATATATATATATATATATATATATATATATATATATATATATATATATATATATACTGTATATATATTTGTCCGCCTTAGATCACACAGTGCTCAGTGGGGCTACGGATGGTAATTAAGTTTTCGTTAAAGTTTCATTTGTTCCATCTACTAAGTTGATTTGTAAATAAGTTAATCAGTAGTATTGACTATCCCTTCTTTTAATACCAAGAGTTGGAAAAAAACGCTAACAGTCGAGAATGCTCCATAACTAAAATAGCAGTAGAATTAGTGGGTAAGTTCATGTTTTCCTACTATTGCCCAGTACCTTTCGTTTTATCTGAAACAGATGGGACGAGCAAAATGATGCCATCAAGGTCAAATCAGAAGAGAAAACATCATGGAGAGAACAGATCCTAACCAGCAAATAAGCTAGAGAATGACATTTAGAAAAGGGCGTTTAAAAAAATAAAGGAAACCTGAATTAATTGATTGGAGAGATCATAAAACTGAAGGCTGCTATTGTGGGTGCATAATAATGCCATCACACTTTCGACCAGGTAATATAAGCAATTGAGTTTCTTAACGAATAAAATGCGTCCATCTAAGCTCAACAACGAACAAACAACATATTTCCTAACACCACAACTTTCGTGGACTTAGCTATGCTTCGAGACGCTTATAGGTTGGTCGATACTTAAACCAGGGACGTTGGTGACCAAGATGGGGGGGGGGGGAAGAAAGGGACGACAACGACGACGACGAACGGGAAGAAAAAGGAGGAGAAAAAATGTTTGTGTGCAAAGGTGTAGAGTTACGGGCTAATGTTGACGCACGGCACAGAGAGAGAGAGAGAGAGAGAGAGAGAGAGAGAGAGAGAGAGAGAGAGAGAGAGAGAGAGAGAGAGAGAACAAAATCCGATAAGCAAAACGTTACCGACAAAGCCAACCAAGTAACCCTTTGAAAAAAAAAATCGAAAGGAAAAAAAAAAGGCGTAAAGGGAACCATGGAAAATTACTACGAAGATGCCGTTGTCGCAGAGTGAAGGGAGTGAGGATCGCTAAGGCAGTGGCGGTAGAACAGCAGCAGCAACATGGGCTTTGGGGGGTGGGGGTTGGGACCCCGGAGGTGCTCCGTGAAGCTGTAGCGATAATCCGTCACACCAGCCAATGCTTCCCCCTCCCCCCCCCCCCCCCCCCCCTCCGACATACCACTCCCACGACACAGGTCCCCATTACCTCCGGACCCCCAATCAGCCCTCCAACACTCGGTCAACTTTTATGATAAGGTCCACCCACGGGTAGAGGAGGAGAGGTTGTGTAACGTTAGTCGGTCGACGACCAACGAAGACCCACCCACCCCTCTTATCACCCCCCCCCTCTCTCTCTCTCTCTCTCTTTCTCGCCCCTTTCCCGTCGGTAAAAATTTCTGCTCTATAAAGCAAATCCAAGGCCTAGTTACTATATTCGTCATTTCGCTAACCTAAATTGTGAGATCAGGACACAATGTCTTGAACTGAATTTATCACAATTTATTTCTAGGATTTTGAATGTCATTCTTGCCATACATCTTTTAAAGAAAAACTATACCTTCATTGGCAAAGATATTGTATGTCGTGCGGCCTATGATTTCCAATTTTCATGGACTAAGAAACGACCAAAAAGAATGAAATATAAATAGTATTCATGCAATAAAATATGAATAGGCCTGAAAAAAATAAATAATTATAAAGCACCCAAAGCCGATGTAACTATTGCAATTGAAAGCTACTTTCAATTTACCATATCGCACGAATTTAGATATAAGGACGCTACTGGATGGTGCTCAAGACAACAAATCACTATTTGGTGTCCTCTTAAAAGGGCTGGCCAAAAAGGTTACTATGTTGGGATATATATATATATATATATATATATATATATATATACATATATATATATATATATATATATATATACATATATACATATATATGGTACATATATAAATATATACTGTATATAAATATATATATATATATATATATATATATATATGTATATATATATATATATATATATATATATATATATATATATATATATAGTACACACACACACACACATATATATATATATATATATATATATATATATATATATATATATATATATACATATATATGGTACATATATATATACAAATATATATATATATATATATATATATATATATATATATATATATATATATATAATGTGTGTGTGTAAACTACATGTCTTATACAATAGCTCTCAGAAGATACATCCTACAATGTGAACATTGCCATTTATGAATATTTTCATTTACGAGAAACATGTACAGTGCAAGGAAACTACTATTAATTCGGCACCATGCAAACATAATATCGATATAGCCGACATGATTCAGCGCGCTTTGATAGGAATCCGACCCACTCCATTATGGTACATTCAATCAGCAGATGTCTATCAATACATTCTCCTCCGCCCTTCTCCCTCTATGGTAGTTGTACTTTGTCCGTTTTGATATGTAATAAATCGTTGGTAAATAGTAGAAGGTTAGCTGTCGTTAAACTCACAAACTCCGTTGTTGGCATTGCCGTTATCACTAATTTGTAATGTCTAGGTCACCTATTCACTGACCCCTTTCCATCTTACATGTTACCACGAGCGACTTCCCTTGACATGGGGTAACAGATCAAGGCAAGGCAGTCAATGAATCCCTCTGACAGTTCATATCCGGTCAACATGACACTTTTACAAATTTCACCAGGTCATGCTTGCCCTCCGACAGGTTTGATAAGGTCACCGTTGCCCACTGACATGGCTTGTTATGATGGAAAGAGATACCACATCCGGGACTTTTGCTATGGAAGCAGAAGCTAAACTTGTTCAGTTATAGCTACAGAGATAGCCAAAGCTTAATTTCTGACGGTTATCAATGACTTATCATTCCATCTACTCAGTTCTCCTTCGTGTATCCCAACTCTTCTTGTGCCTAGTGGAGCTCCAATGAAAATTTGGTTAACTAATCTCTCTTAGGGAGTGTGAAAACATGCACAAATCATCTCCATCTACCCTTCACCATGATCTCATCCACATAAGTTACTCGAGTAATCTCTCTTATAGTTTCATTTCTAATCCTGACTTGCCATTTAACATTATACAATAGACTGGAATAATATCCAAACCATAAAATACCTTAACTGAATAGGTTCACTAATCCTAAAGCAAAACCACTATTGCCTCATACTTAAGCTATTACAAGCTTCTTCTGATGCTTTCGAGGTTCAACTTGAGTCTATTTCCTAGTTTTCAAATGGTGGCCCGTACACAAACAGGTTTAAATCCAGTGTTACTTGTTCAGTTGGGAAAATAATCAAAGGCTAAATAGCTAGGGATTAATCTTATGACCATATGCTTCAACCAGAAAAGAATGGAAACATTTGACATCTCTAAGTATAATCAATTCTTTCTCCAACAGCTAAAACTAATGGTCTTTCTAATTTCTTTCAAAGATGTTTTACTCGTATTGAAAAATGGAATCTTGAGTTAGTTTGAATCCAAGTTTAAAGTATAGATATATACATAACCCTAAGACTATCTAATTATCTATATCTTTAAACAAATAGAGTAGGTGTAACATTTCAAAAACATCCCCGTCTTTCTAGCTAAAATTCTCAAGGCCTCACAAGATTCTTGCCAAAGGTCACACCTGAGTAGCTGCTAAAAGCAGCTCTTGTAACATTACACAAGGCTCTCATCTCCAAGGCATTTTTCAAGGAAAAAAAACATCGCAAGGCCGCTACATTTT
>NC_090725.1:270756888-270789388 GCF_036898095.1 Palaemon carinicauda
AGTCTTCAGATCACGTCTTTTTCGGGTAATTATCATCCTGAACCAAAACTTGCCAGATTATATGCGGAAGATAAAATAATCATTTCTTTATTAAAGACACGTTCTCTCATAACCGGTACATTTTACCACGTATAAATTTGTTTTCAAAATACAGTAGTAATTTTCTTAATGAGCAGATGTTATTCAGAATGCTACCTGCTTCAAATGGTTGAATATGCTCTGAATGCAACAATCTTAACCGTCTGTTTATTTTCGTCGCATACGTAGTCTGCGAAAAAATTATCTTTAGTCCTTTACTTAATTACTTTGACTATGTTTTTTTCTCTCATGAACGAAATTAGTATGCTCACACGAGGCAACTGGGTAATTATTGCGCGTTGCTGCCGTCTGCATTCGGCTTCACAATACGATTCTAATACACAAACTTCGTGACTAAGCATTACAAGCTGATAATCTTATCTCAAGCACAACTTACAAGAGTACGGCAGCTAATGGTTGTTGCTTATGGGTATTTTAGTGAGCAAACCCAATACTGCTGATGTTCTGCCGAGTAGCGTTCTTGAATATTAATTGCTTTTAGTTTTTTATAGGGCATCATAATTTCTGGAACTGAAAATAGGATAATAGTAGAGTAACCAAAATTGAATAACTAACTGCATCAACAGAGATTTATAACAAATCAGTAAGCTATGACTCCAGCCATACTTGAGACCTTTTGATGGCATGCTCTCGTGACGCATTCTCACTCTATGATTTACTATGCATCAATAGGACTGTCCTAGATTGTTCAGTGTGTTTTCCGATTCTTAGTTTTAACCGTAACTCCAAACATCTATTTTCATAAAGCGCAAAAAAATCTTACATTGCTAGTAAACATTGATGGACGGTACTACAGTATTTGCTTCATGCAGTTCCGTTTGCCATAGCAGGACTCGTTCTACGACCTTTATCTTCAAGTCGAAATTGCACGAAGAAGTTATTTCATATTCCCTTACAATGGTAACTGTGATTTGCACAATCCTTAACAGGTCACATATCAACGGAAAACTTTCCGTAACGCATTCCAAGTCTGGTCTTTAGGAATATTTGTGTATCGCTCAATTAGAATAGTTCAACAGCCACGATGTCACTTTCTTATGCTATTATCCATGGAAATCATGGCTTGCTCCCCTGATACCTGCCACCTACGCATCCCCACCTCACAACAAAACCTGAAGCTTGAGGCCATCCTTTACATTTCCTTAGTGGCATTAATATACTGACCAGCATTTGGAATCCCATCTACCATTGGCCATACCTCACATCTCACTAGCAGGTCAAACCCACCGCCCAGCGCCCAGGAAATAAGAAACTTCTCAAGATATCATTGCAGTAGAGGCAGTGAGAGACCCAACCCAATGGCTTGTAGTGGCAAACCACTAACCATTTAAAGCCAAGCATACAACTAATCAAATTCATGCAGATAAAATTACCTTATCACTCGTTAGCGACTACATCATGGATCCAAACTGAAAACTGAATCGTCTCGTTTTTTTTATCTTTTATTGTGAAATACGCATTTACAATCTTACAGTTTATAACATATATACATCATAGTACATATACATAAATAATGTTTTATTTTTCAAATATTGAATTTACAATTGAAATTTTTACTATTTATCTGATCGTCTCGTTTGGGAGGAAATTACTACCCATAAGGCCATAAAGAAACAACAGGCTTCTGATCAACTTCATTACCTTGTCGTACTTCATCTACACTAACCAAGCTACAGTAAACACATAATACTAAAACATCTCAAATTCTATTCGTTGGGATCATGGCGAACCGCGATAAGATGAAACGTATAGCCTTTAAAATTTCTATTAGATAAAAAAAAAAATCTTTATATCTGTAAGCTATTGGACAGTCCATTTCAATCTTTGTTTAAAAGAAAAGGCATTAACATAAACAAGTTAAATATAAAATCTACATTGAAAAAATAAATTATCTACAAGGAAGCTTGCATAAAAGAGGATCTCCTACCCTTAAATTTAATAATAATAATAAAAAAAAGAGTAAAATACATTCTAAACCTTTTTATGAGTACACTGAATCATACTTATTCAAGCTAATCATAGTTATGATATATCAAACCAATTAGACAAAGCCTTATGAGCTCTATATCTATCACCAAACCCAGGATAAATGAAAATATACGTAAGTGCAGTATTTATGCAATCCTTCTATTCAGAAACAGGATCTTTTTCTCTCTCTCTCTCTATCGGTTGGGGTATCAAAAGGAGAAGAAAACAAGAAATGGTAATAGAGGAAAGGAAAAGGCAAATAAAGGACAGAAAACCTAAAATGGATAGGAGGGAATCTGTGTCTTGACAGGGAATGTCTACTGGAATGGAAAGGGGCGAATGTGAAGGCAAATCAAGATTTGAGGGAAAGACGCAGAAGAATGATTGTCGATAGGGGTAAGGAAAAAGATAGTGGATAAAGAGAGTGGTGAGGGATAGTGAATAGACAGAGGAGAAAGCAAAAGGGAAAAGAACATGAAAGGGTAGGGAAATCTTCCAACTGGAAAATAAATGAATACTAAATAAAAAAAAAATGGAATTTTAAAGAATAGGGGAAAGTTAGTTCATGAAAAGTAAGCTAGTCGGTGCGAAGAGTAAGTAAGGAAAGTAAAAGCAGATTCAAGCAATGTACGCCATTGCATATAAAATTTATCGTTTACTACGTTTGAATTAAAATATTATTCATAAAGATAAGTACAGTAATAAACAGGTACAGTGCCTCCAGAAGACATATGGAAGATATGCGCTAGTTTATTATAATTCACACTCCATGATATGACAATCGGAGACTTCAATGCAAAAAAGGAAGAACTTAAAACTTATTTCTTTATATTTACAAACAAATCTATAAATAAACACGATATATATATATATATATATATATATATATATATATATATATATATATATATATATATATATATATATATATATATATATATATTATATATATATATATATACATAAATACATACATATATATGTGTATATATACATATACATACATACATATATATATATATATATATATATATTTATATATATATATATATATATATATATATATATATATATTTATATATATATATATATATATATATATATATGCACTCACGCTCAATACTCATACAGGTTTAAAGGTTTAAAGGCCACTTATGAGTGGCAGAGGCAAGGGACAGTGATATTGCCCTATCAAACAGGATAATGCACTAGAGACTGACCATGTGTTTACATATGATCAGCGCCCAGGCCCCCTTTCCACCCAAGCTAGGGCAAAAGAAGGGCCAGGCAATGGCTGCTGGTGACTCAGCAGATAGACCTATAGGCTCTCCCAAACTCCTCATCCTTAGTTCACAAGGATGGTGAGGTCACAGCAACCAAAGAAACTAACGAGTTTGAGCGGGACTCGATACCCAGTCTGGCGTTCACCAGTCAGGGATGTTACCACACTGGCCACCACAACCCAAAGGTGCACACACACATAAATATGCATAACTATGATTCAAGTTTCTTTAATTAAACTCACTGTTATATAGTTAATAAAACAAAACACTACATTAATTAAATACTGGCATTACTACCCGGATTATCATTATCAAAATTGTCATCGCTATATAAAAGCTTTAATTGATATTAAACCACCTCATCCATCTCAGCCAAGTTAAAATAATCTCTATTCTTGAATACAGAATTCATTACTATGCAATTCCATTATTTGCCTCATTTTATTTATTATGATTGTCATTTTCATGTCTATTCATGTTTTTTATTCGTTTATTGCATATACATATCACCTACCTAGACATAAACAAGCGTCGGTTGACCCTACAAATTTTCAGGGAATCATTTCCAATCATAATTTTTGCAAGTGTTAGTCATACCACCCAATTTCGCTTAGCGTTTTACTCGATGGATATACAGAAGCAGTTTGGTGCTCTGTTTTGGAATACCGTAGAGAATGTAAGGAAGTTAGATGCCTTTCTAAACCCCTTTTAATCTTTTGCGTTGGGAGATTTCCTTCCAGATTGAGGTCTCAGAAGTATGCGAGATATGCAGAAGTTTACGAAAGGGCAAAAGAACCTAGGTAATAACGGCCTGCCACGAGAAACCTCTCCGCCTCCCAAAACACGTGTTCGCTTACTCAATGAGACAGATGATTAGCTCACCAGTTACCTATAACAGATATCGCAGGCTGGCAAGTTGAATCAACCACATTGCAAAATATTTTCATCACTAATATGCCAAGATGACGTAACATTAGAAACTTTTCAACCCTGGACCATTCAGGCATGATCATATTTTGTTAAAGTGAACAAGAATACGATTTACCTCTCTTACCAAAGGCAAAAAAAAAGGAATAAATCTGATTCTGCGTTCTTAATATCAGCTAAAGAAAGAATACAAAGGTCTAACTTTAATGTCCCCGATTTCTTTATTTAGTTGAATATAACCCATAAACGCTCAAGTTTAATTTATTTATAATAACAATGCCATTTCATTCCCCTTAACCTTGGTATTTTTACTTTATGGTAAATATTTGCAACTAACCTTACAGTGATAAGGAAAATTTTTAACAAGAATGAAAAATTCTAAAAAAGTTAGTCCACATTATCTGTTATTTGTTATGACTATATGAAATCCTTGTTCGTAGTTGATAAATACAGAAATTTGAAGTCTTTTAAAGAAAGGACATAATTCAAAAGGCCCTAAATCCTAATCTGAATCAGAGCTTCAGGGGACGTGATCATAATACCATAGTTGCATTATTTTCATCCCTTCCTACCGCCCCCACAAAAATCAATTACTTAACTTACATTTCGTTGTAAGTTCGTTTACGTAACAACTGTAAGAATTTCCGTTATGTACAAATATAAAAGAGTTCTGTAATGAAATATAATCTCAGTCTACCTTGTGATTGACCAAAGACATTATAGTATTCACAGCGTTATTTTCTAGCCTAAGAATAAATTTAGAACTAACGAGACTAACTGTAGTGGACCCTAAAATGGCAGAATCTATTTAGAAGAAAACTTATTCTCGTTCCAATGAAACCCACAAAAATTAACGATAATATCAAATGAACAATCTATATTGCAACTCTTAGGCAATTATCCACGAGAAACGAGGAAGAGTAATGCGGTTAGGTAATATGACCAAAATAATTATGGGCATTACGACGTATAATAACATTTATATAAATCTGACGAATTTGCGCACATGTAACGCTCCGCGTCTCCGTTACTAAACAGAAAGGATGTCACGAATTTGTAATATTTATTATTCTAACTAAAACAAAAATACAAACACGTAATTCACCGTTTTCATTTATAAGAAAGACAACATTTATGGTAAGTAGGAAAAAGACTTGAATAAATAATATAAGAAAAGGTAGTAACGTGGAAGAAATGCTGTTCCTACAGTACTCTTCATCTCTATAAACTAAAAAAGAAATCTATATATATTAGAGGGCATGAATTATATTTTATAGTAAGTTTACAACCTAATCTAATTTACTATAGATATGTTCTTCAATGTCTTAACGCGTGGATGAGAAAAAATTAAGTCGCTTAGAATTGTTAAATACTTATGTGATTAACATGGAACGCTAAAACAGCCATTATTTTCATGGTTCCCTAAGTATTTCCTGAAAAAAGAGTAATTAAGGTGTATTTGTAAACATTGATACTTTACAAGGAAAAAAGGCTGATGAAGAATATACCGTGAAAATATTCACCGCAATAGAAACCTCCTGTAAAATCTATATAAAATAACTTACCATTAGAGCAAGATAATCATGAAATGACGGGCGTCAACGTGAACTAATTGATATAAATGGAAATACCTTACAAAATGAAAAACTGGACTCGATAAGAATAAGCAATTACTAAAAACAATCAGAGGTAAAATTAAGAACTCAACTCGTAAATTACAAAACGCAGTGTCTCCAACCATTCGTAGATGTTCCCCAGCATAACGATAGGGTGATAAACTCTAAGGAGTCTAGACATAACATTTCACTACAAGCCAAAATACTTTACAAATATCTCTTCTTTAAAATAACAATGGCAACTACGAAAGTTACCACCTAAACTTCATTTCACCTGGAAAACCGGCTATTAACATTAGAGATTTCTAAACAATTAATACATTTTTAATGAATTTTGAAATACAATAAAAATAAACAAGATCTACTAATACGAAACCATTTGATAACATTTAAAATACAGGATTGCCAAATTTTCCTTATCAATACAATAGTAAAACCAATACATATATATACACAAATATATAAATATATGCATATATATATATATATATATATATATATATATATATATATATATACATATATATATATATATATATATATATATATATATATATATATATATATATATATATATATATATATATATATATTCAGCCAAAATTATAATTAATTATTTAACAATGACATTTCAAAGACTGAAAAAAAGTGTAAGGAGGAAAATATTTCGATAATGCAAGGATGATTTAAAGACTATAAGGAGGAAATGCGAATAAGTGAAATAAACTTATACATATCCACATACACGCACAACACAAACATACGAGCACGCATGAACATTTACGGTAGGCCTACGTGTAGAACCTTTCTGGAGAACATCCGATGTGTAGTCAGGGTCAAACAGGGGCAAGAAAAAAAATACATATATATATATATATATGCATATATATATATATATATATATATATATATATATATATATATATATATATATATATATATTTGAGTACACAAACTGTTAAGATTGAATGTTAAATATTTAGCTATGCACACCAACGCATCCCACTCTCACCAGGGTATAAGTACTTCCTCTCCCTCCTACTCGACTGATGGGGGAAGTTGAGTGTTATATATATATATATATATATATATATATATATATATATATATATATATATATATATATTGATTTATATATATATATAATATATATATATATGTGTGTATATATATATACAGTATATAAACCGAGAACGCCTAGATACAATAAAAATTTAATTGGATATCATGGCCTTTTAATAATATGAATGAAATCTTAGTATTATAGGATGAAAAACATTCCTTCTCGAACCAAAAATATTCTATCCCATCTGAGGCACAAGTTTGTTTATAAGTCCAAATGTCTCCTTCACCATCTCTGTTTATACCGTATTAACTTTTTAATACATTACAGGGATCAAAGATGTCGCTGAATAAATTCTAGCTATTACTTTTCATGTGTGTTTATTTAACGAGCTCTATCATTTTACATCTTCAAGTTGCCAACAATTGAAAGTATCACTTTTATAAAGAAGGATTGAACATCAGACAACATATGTGGCGGACATCATAATATTTTCTTCTAAGATCACAATCCCCTGTTAAAATATTTCTCTACTTATCAACTTATTTTCAATAGGCCTTAAATCATATGTAGCGCAACATTAAATATAGTGCAAAAAAATTGTACGCGAGAGTAATCCATAGTTGGCTCTCCTGTTATGACATACATGCTGTGTGTAAATAAAAAGAAGAAAGGGGCGAAGTTATAGTTACATATCGAAGAGATGAAAACAAACGTAATCCGGATTATCACCAATAAGATTTCCTTGCTCAAGTACTTAATCCCTCGGCATTATTTTGTTTTAGATTTTCGGACATCTCCAAACAAAGCGTTTTCCTTAAGGGTAAATGACCGAAATATTATGACTTTGATATATGCACTCTGGATAAGAGCCTCTCTTGCTAGCAAGCACTGATTGATTTTACTACGATAAATAACACTTTTATTGGTAACGAGAAGATTTAATCATTTCAAAACTATTATCGTGATTGCCACTGATGCTTTGTTGTCTAGCATACCAAAGACTCATACATACATTATTTATATTCTATACATATATATATATATATATATATATATATATATATATATATATATATATATATATATATATATATATATATACATTAACTAGTTAATGGAAAAGTCAACAATATATATATACATACATATATATATATATATATATATATATATATATATATATACATATATATATAAATATATATATATATATATATATATATATATATATATATACATATATATACAATATATATATATATATATATATATATATATATATATGTTGATTTTTCCATTAGCTGGTTAGTGTATATATATATATATATATATATATATATATATATATATATGTATATATATGTATATATATATATACATATATATATGTATATGTATACATATATATATATATATATATATATATATATATATATATATATATATAGAAGTGTGGGACAGAGATGGATGGAGAAAGCTGGTCAGAAACATCGACTCCACATAAAAGTGGGAAAAGATGCAGACAAAGAAGAAGAAGAAGAAAATATATATATATATATATATATATATATATATATATATATATATATATATATATATATATATATATATATATATATATACACACACATTAACCAGCTAATGGAAAAGTCAAGAATATAACAAACCACTATATATAGCATTTATGGACTATGAGAAAGCTTTAGATTCTGTCAAAACATCAGCAGTAATGGAAGCCCTTCAACAACAAGGAATAGTAGAATCACATTATAAACACTTGAAGTACAGCAATCTTGAAACTACATAAAGATAGTGAGAAAATTCCGATTGAGGAGGGAGTTAGACAGGGAGACCCCATCTCTCCTAAATTATTCACAGCATGCCTAGAAGAAGTTTTCAAGAATTTAGATTGGGAAAATGTAGGCATCAATATTAATGGGGAATACCTTAACAATTTGAGATTTGTAGATGATATGATTGTGTTAATGAATCATGGGATGAATTACAAGTTGATTTATATAGAGAAAGCAGAAATGTAGAAATAAAAATTAATATGAGTAAAACTATATGTTCAATGAAAATGCCGAGACACAACAAATAAAGACTTATAGACGAGCCACTGCAATTTGTTAAAGCTACAACCCCAGTAGGAAAAACAGGATGCTGTAAGCCTAAGGGATCCAAGAGAGAAAAATAGGATAGGAAATGAATAAATTACATTAGAAGTAATGAATTATTAATATAAGATATTCTAAGATCAGTAACAACGTTAAAATAGATCTGTCATATATAAACTATGGAGAGTGACTTATGTGAGCCTGCTCAACAGAGAAAACATTCGCTGCAAGTATGAACTTCGGAAGTCCCACCGATTCAACTGTCTGATTAGGAAGATCATTCCTCAATCTGGTCACATCTGGGATTAAACTTCTAGAATACTGTGTAGTATTGAGATTGAGCCTTGTTATGGAGAAGACAAGACAGTTACAATTAATTGTATACATAGTACTGCGTACAGATGGTACAGTCTGGGAAAACCTCAATGCAAAGGATGGTCAGAGTTATGAAAAACCTTATGCAACATGCATAAAGAACTGACTGAACGACGGTTCAAGAGATTAATATCTTGATAAAATGAAAACATATTTAATAGACAACAAGTCCTTGTCAACAAAATTAAGATGAAAGTCGGCAGCTGAAGACCAGACAGGATAACAATACCCGAAACAAGGCAGAATAAGAGTATTAAAACACTTCCAGAATAGATTGGTCATTGAAAATATTGAAAGAACACCAAACTACTCTCCCATAGTCACTCTGGTTACAATTAACAACTACTCTTTGTAATTTATCATAAAAAAAAAAAAAATATCAGCAGTAATAACAGGCCATCTACGAACTCTCACCAATCTAAGTTTAAAAACTACGTCCCTAAGATTAACACGATCAAAAGCACCATTAAAGTCAAGACCAATCCAACCAACTTCATTGCCAGAATCTAGGGATTTCTCCACAGCACCGGAAATAGTTGTGAAAGCATCACAAATACTGAGGGCTTAGCGAAAGTCAAACTGAAATAAGAATAAACTATATGGTCTTCTATCTAATAAGTAAGAAATATTTAGAGGCTAAAATAAAAACCATATTTCCAAGATACTCTAAAATTCATCTTTCAAGACCTAAATGTACCGGTAAATTCACATAAACTAAAATTAACCCAAAAAAATCTCATGCCCGGAATACCATAACAGATTAAAGAAATTTCATCCTCTTATATAAAACTAAAATCACAAGAAAGGCATTAATTATCCTAAATAATGTGTAATAGTTATTAGGTAATTTCCTTTAGAGAAAGAATACAAACCTAAGGAGGGACTCATTCGGAGTCGAGCTAAAAAAAAAAAAAAAGTTTAAGTGGATCATATCAAGATAAATGTAAAAAAAAGATATAGGGCACTTCACTGGATTGGTGACTTAAAACGATAACGAGAGAGAGAGAGAGAGAGAGAGAGAGAGAGAGAGAGAGAGAGAGAGAGAGAGAGAGAGAGAGAGAGAGAGAGAGAGAGAGAGAGAGAACTTTTTAATTGCTACTTATAGGAGTAATTCGAATACGAGATGTCTGAATGAAATTTCTTTCAGTGTCGACGGTTTATATTTACGCTGCTGGACTACCTTCCCAGTGCTAATTCCCCATAACGTTACCGCCTATAGCTATTCAGTCCCAAAATCCATCTTCCTGTCTGACGCCATTGGCATATTTCCCCCACAGCAGTGTGAAAGATTTTTTTTGTTTGTACTTTTACTTTTTACCACCGCCAACAAGGAAGTTACGTTTTCCCTCCTGTTTGTGTGTGTGTGTTTGTTTGGGAACAGCTTCCTGGCCACACTTTTAATTGGACAGTAATGAAACTTGCAGGGATTAACTATTATGTACAAAAAGCTGGAAATTATTACATTTTGGAAGGTCAAGGTCGAAGGTCAAAGTCACGGTCAAGCAAAATATTCAATTCACGTAATCAGCCGTAACTTTGGACATCGTTGTCACAGAGACTTCAAACTTGGTTTATATTTGAATGTGTGAAAATCCACGCTAATTAATTATATATTAAGGTCAAAGGGCAAGATCAAAGTCGAGCAAAATGTAGAGAAATAAGCTGTCGCGGCGGAGGTCAACATTTTATTGAGTGCCCCTCTAGTTTTTTGGACGATATGGACGTATAGGTGTGAAAATTTGTAATATTCTCGGGTAATAACTTATTTCCAAAGGTCAAAACTGATGCCACTGCACCTTTAAGTTTTCGTTGGGGTCGCAAACTATAACAACGCGACGACGTCAGGTGTGAGGTTACAAATTAAACTTCTTAAATAGACTGTGGAATGTTAACAGTAATATAACAATTATCGACCAAGTAACTAATATTCAAAATCAACTAATTGGGCTGTACAGTATTTCAGGCTCTGTATAATTTATTCATCGGGACTGAATTCCCATTCAATTCAAGTAATTTTAGGGTCTGATAAAGATTAATATACATTTACTGCCTAGAATTTCCTCTTTTATTTTAGGTAGGGGCAGACCTACTGGAAACGATGGAGCTGCGGGATTTCAGTCACGATTCTCCCATTTGGATTACACCATCCCATTTTCTCCTCTCAGCCAAAGTGACAATCATGGTAATGCACAATATAAACTGAACCAAAGACAAAAAAAAAAAAATATTTTATTGCTATAATACAGAGAAAAGTAACTTATTTGTACATGTTCTAAATGGTGTTAGCTATTTTGGCTGCAGGAGAATTGCTCCACTGCCCTCAAAAAGCCTCAACCCCTTACCTTCAATACCATATCCAATTTGTTCTACTGTACCTATTGCCGCCATTCTTCAGAGTTTAATATAACACATTAACGAACTTGGTGATGTAAAACATGTGTAATCATTTGGCAACCAACACTTTCTTCCTTAATATAAGATTTTAAAAACATACATTATTCCCTATAGAAGAAGGCAGACCTTCAACAATAATTATTGGTTACAATTTTCTTGTAAATACAAAACAAGAACAATAACAATCGCAATAAATACAGTATACATGAAAACGGATTTTAATGATTTAATGCTTTTTCATAATATTCTTGTCATAACAATGAAGATCATGAGCTGTTAAAACTTATAAAAGTACATAACGCTAAAAACTTTTCTCATAATAATAATAATAATAATGATAATAATAATAATAATAATAATAATAATAATAATAATAATAATAATAATAATAATAATAATGACGCAAAAAGTTCAACCATAAATTCCAAAAACAACAAGAAAATTAGAGGACGGAAAACAAAATTATCGATCAAAAAGGCTTAAACTAGTTCACGATTAACAGCAGTAAGCTACATTAGGCGGCGAGAATATTGGAGGCATAGAAGAAAAGTTACTAAATGGATATACTATACACTATAAAATAGTCAATATATGTATGTATACAGTATTTATATAGAATAAATATATACACTTATGTATGTATATTTATGTATATATATATATATATATATATATATATATATATATATATATATATATATATATATATATATATACATTTTATACATATATATATCATTAACAAGATACGTATCTAAGTTTAAAAAGACCAGAGCTGAGATTTAAACTCGACACGTATCTTGTTAATGAAATTGTAAGGAAGTACAATGTAAACATTTAGTTCAGTGATTGTTACATTACTAGCATTTTTTTACATAATTGTTCATTTATTTTTAACGCCTATTAATTACTTGAACACACTGATGATATTTTGCATGTTTGTGGCTTTCATTTCAGTTTTTTATGTTTCTTTTTGGCATGATTTTATTTTCTAATTCCCTTTGTACCCTGAAGAAGTGTACGTAATACACGAAAGCGCTTGCTACCTGGATTTTATATATATATATATATATATATATATATATATATATATATATATATATATACATATATATATATATATATATACTATATACATATATATATATATATATATTATTTATATATATATATAAGAGAGAGAGAGAGAGAGAGAGAGAGAGAGAGAGAGAGAGAGAGAGAGAGAGAGAGAGAGAGAGAGAGAGAGAGAGAGAGCGCACATGCAGGAAGAGCCTACGTGTGCTTCGTAGTACACCTCCCGCCCTCACAAGCTCACTTTCCATTCATTTCTTCCTTCCTTAGTTCATCACAACATGACTGTCCGTTCATTACATCCGAAGGTGTGTTAATTGATCGAGGATCGCGTGATCTCCCCCATTTACCTATTCTCTTAAGACGAAAACACCCATTTCTCTGCTGAAACCTGCTCAATCCACCTGCTGGTTTCTTCGCGTATTTTATTTCTTCTCTTCCTGCAACGCAAAACAATTGAAGCTGGCGTCTAATAAAAAAATTACTAAAGACCAACGATATCGGTTGACTATAACAGTCACGCAGTAATATATATATATATATGTATATATATACATATATATATATATATATAGAGAGAGAGAGAGAGAGAGAGAGAGAGAGAGAGAGAGAGAGAGAGAGAGAGAGAGAGAGAGAGAATATGAGACTGCATTATTATCAAGATACCAAACATGGGACTGTGAGTCTAACGCATCACTAAAGAACCTTGACAAACTGAACTGGTTTTCCAATCTTCCACTAAAATCGCTGTTATGAGCTAATTTATCTCATGGGAATCGGAATCTGAGTACAAGTAGCAGGCATCTTGCTTTCCAAAACTTATTGGCGGGTTTAGAAATCAAAAGGATTAAAATATATGTTGAATATTTCATATTTGATTGTCTATAAAACCGGGGATAAATCCACTGGAAATTTTGTTCATAAACCTTTCGGAAGGAATTTGAAACATAAATATAACATAGAAGACTATGCGTGGTCCAATTCAATCATCATAGATCTGTGTAACATAACACAGAATACTTCGAATATATGATTATTTGTTGAAGAGTTTCAAGATAGAATTAGTTGAAAAAATATATTGGAGAGTTTAAAAGTTAAGAAATCTGCTGGAGAGTTTAAACATTCAAATATTTGTTGCAGTTTCAAAATAGAAATTTATTTCAGTTAAAAACCAGAAAATAATTGCGTAAAAGTTTAAAAGAACGAAAAGATTTAATGTGGCATAAGAGATAAAATAATTTTCATAATTTACTCAAGAATTAAGAGATGAAAAATATTTGCTCAAGAGTTTACAGATAACAATAACCACGAAAATCACTAAAGACTTTAAAGATTAAAACAGTTGACTGGAGAATTTAAATATAATGTTTTCTGATTTACATAGGAATAGAAAAATAAATAAATATTTCCATGAGAGTTTATAGACAAAAATATTTGCAAGGGAGTCTATATAATTGCAAGAGAATTTAAAGAGGAAATTTTTTTCTATTGAGAATAAAGATAAAAAATGTTAAAACTTTAATAGAGAGCTTAAAGACTAAAACAAAAGGGCTGGAGTTTGAATTATGAAGTTTAAGAATAATAATATTAAAAAAATTACGAATTTAGATAAAAAATATCTCCTGAAGATTTGAAAGATAAAAATACTTGCAAGACATTTTACAGATAACAGTATCTGGCAAGTATTTGAAAGATAAAAATAACTGCCATTGAACTGAAAGAAAAAGCATCTAAGTAGAGGTCAAAAGTAAAATTTATTTGTGATGGAATATGGAGTGAAAAGTGTGTAGGGATAATTAAAATAATTGCTTTTAATCAATAACCTGGTTCAGGAATGATCATAAAACAGTTATAATTGCCAGAATAAGTTTGTTAAACTACTAAAAAGTAATCAGATAAATTGTCTAAATGAAGAAAAAAATGTTTACTCTCTTGTCTAGACGCAAGGTATAACATGTATCGACAATTGCCATTGTTATGATGCTGATTATAAGAAATCTGAGAATCACAGAATAACCCATAGACACGATACTTACAAATATCAGAATCCCAAAATTTAGACATTTTATAATGGGAAATATCAGAATACTGAAACAATATTTAGACAAATTTGACAATAATTTCAGAATACCAAAATAACCTGTAGACAAGTTTGATAATGAGAAATCTCAAAATACCAAAATAACCCTTAGACAAGTCTATTAGTGGTAAATCTAAGAATCCCAAAGTAACTTTTAGACAAATCTAATAATGAGAAATATCAGAATACTAAAATAGCCTTTAGAAAAAGTCTTGTAATAAGACATCTCAGAATACGAAAATAACATTTAGCAGTTTTAAAATGAAAAATATCAAAATGCCAACATAACCTTCATGCAAATCTGATAATGAGAAATCTCGGAATAACAAGATAACCTTCAGGAACGTCTTACTTATGAGAAATTTCGAAATATATACCATAATGACTTTTATTAAATTTTATACTGAGAAAACTTAGAATACCTAAATAACCTTCAAGCAGTTCTAATAATGATAAATCTCAGAATATCAATTAACTTTCATAAAAATCTGATTATAAATCTCAGAACACCAAAATAACATTTACGCAAGTCTAATAATAAGAAATATCAGAATACCGAAATATCATTTATTCAAGAAAGACAAATTCCCTTTAAGATCCACACTGATGAACATTTTAAAGGGAATTCTCGATATGTCTGTCACATAATTTATTTAAATTCAAGCTAGTTATCAATCACATTATGCAGTCCACTCATACAGATTTCCATTGGCCTCACACCACCTTGTTGTCCCTGAGGTATATTTCTGTGTGCTCTTATTTCAAAATAAAACATTTCCCCTTTCCAAGACGTATTCAGTCGACAAGGTGTGTTCTGTCCGCTTTCGCTTTGAAAATTTCACCTGATAACACATGTTTAATCTAAGATGCCAACCATTGTATTACAGTAATATATTTCTATTATCTTTTTATATAAGTTTGTTGTCATACGGTAAATGTATATGACGCGGTTATTAAATTGCAAATACTATCGTCTCAAACTCCATTAAAAATGTTTTGACATTAATCTGCATTACTGGGATTCCTTCATTCATAGTCATTCCACAACTTTCAAATTCAAGTTCCTTGGTATAAGTTTTCAATTATTATCGATTTTAGACAATAAAAATCATTACTACACAGAAAATATATACCACGTCATTCCTTAGTTGACAAACTACAGTAATGAAATAAGCAGCCAAAATAAATTCGAATAACTACATAAATCTTATAATAGAAGCTGCATAAAGAAAATAAATCATAATTTTGTACAGAAAACATCCACACTGCCCCAACATAAACAATACAACACAGTTTCTATAAAACATATATCCACGAATAACTAAACTAAACCGGTACACTGCTCAATGGGACAAAAACCATTAGAGGCACCACGAATTGATACATGTTCCGAATTCTCTTTCTTAAGAACCTAGAAATTTTAATCAATAACAATAATAATGATAACCAGAAGATGCAAAAGAAGAAGGGGTTTACGTCTCACAATGAAGGAAAACTAAAGATCGCAAGATGGAAAGAAGACATAAATGTCACCCATTGTACACAGATGGAATAAAAAAAAAAAATCTTAGTTATGGTCTCAACCGTCACTCAATGCAGACTGGAAGTTGAGGTACTCTGTGATAAAATTTACGACCTTGAATACACTAGTAAAATTAGGTCGAGGGACACTACAGTCTCTCCTCACCTCAGATTGATAATAATAACAATTATTATTAATAAGATGATTGGAATTACTATCATAATTATCAATAAAATCAAACGTGAAGTTCCATCCCTTTTAAACTAGCCCTAAAATGAACCTAAACCATACTATAACCCAAAGGAATGTTCAAAGCTTTTAATATATATATATATATATATATATATATATATATATATATATATATATATATATATATATATATATATATATATACTGTATGTGTGTGTGTGGTTTTCCTGTGTCACTAAAACGTAAATAAATGTTGTTTTACTGTTTACGACGAAATAAACACCATTGGCATAATTACAAAGATTACGAGATCATATAGCATGCTATACCAGCATCTTTATAATTCCACATTTTAGGACTTAACACCAGTAATTCCAATCATTCCACTAATTACGAGTTTCTTAACACTAGGAATTCTTCTAATTCTACAACTTAGGAATTTATAAACACTCGACATTCTTCTAATTACAAAATCTACAAATTTCTAGGCTCAGCAAATTCTTATAATTCCAAAACTCACGATGTTCTAAACACACATTTTCTTTAAGGCGAGGAATTGATAAACGACTAATTTAATGCCTTGCAAATAAGCACAGTTAACATTGCAAGAGCATCTTCAAAACTCGTTATTTCAAAATAAACTAACAATTCTACACATTTAAAATTTGCTGTCAGCAGA
This sequence comes from Palaemon carinicauda, assembly GCF_036898095.1. Taxonomy (NCBI): domain Eukaryota; kingdom Metazoa; phylum Arthropoda; class Malacostraca; order Decapoda; family Palaemonidae; genus Palaemon; species Palaemon carinicauda. The sequence goes on from NC_090725.1 coordinate 270,774,278, forward strand.
CAACATCATCAGGCTAAGCTAATTAACGCAAGATTTAAAAGCAAATTTACACGAGTTACCGTAATAAATTGATGTCGTTTGAATCGTTACCGTTTTCGTTCATAAACGATAATAAAAGTCTCAATAGGTAATAAGATCTCCATTCCTTTTACAACTAGAGTTGCACCCATAAACTGCACAATTCTTCGGCATCTGTATGGCTACCTGAATTTTCTATATAAGTAGATTTATATTATAAACAAGTTGATACCCTCAGCTGCTGGTGTCGGCTAAGCGGCTACCTGCCTTTCACCTGAGCACGTCATGCGCAGACTGGGTTGAATTTTGGTTCAAAGGTGAATTGACCTCCTCTATCTGTAGGTCTAGGTAATAACTGAAGAGATGGCGTCCCTTACGTCAGGTCGTGGAAATCTTCACACAATTAATGATTTATAAATTAATCTTTCCCACTCTGTAAGAGTCACGATTTTTTGAATACTTAAAAAATGAGCGATTCGATTTCTTTGTAATTTTTTAACCCATAAGAAAACATTCATCAATTATACAGATTAAAAAATATACATTTCTTATATAATTCTTTATCATTGAAAAGGACCGTCTTAAGAGCATTGAGTTGACTATTGACAAAGAAGCTCTCAAAACAGTCACCATGCGTAACTTTTCAAAGGGGCAACCAAATTGAAAACTAAGGGATTCTTTTCTCTCTCTCATTGGCAAATCAACAAAAGTTAAAGAAAAAAATGACTTAACAATAAACAAGAGATTTTTAACCAGAAAATCAGAATTACAATCGCACTAATCGAATCCCAAAATTACATAATTATATCTGAGTACAGAAGAAAAGATCCTATACTGTATTAAAATATGAAAATGTCTGGTATATTTCCGGATTAACAAATATTCGTGACGAATAAACTATTATAGGCATCAGACTTAATGACAACTATTAAAATAATAGTAAATATGTATGGCATTCGACTCCATGATAAATGAACTTCATGCAAATGTTGTGGCACACTTCAGGTACAGTGAATCTAGTGAAATTATCACAAGTACTCACTAGATAAATATGTAGATAACGCTTATCGTTAATTTTGGGCATAATGAAAGAATAATCTGCACGAGGATGCGTGAAATCAAGAAACAAAACTGATGTGAGAGAGATCCAAGTACCGTCCAGTTTCCAATAAGCGACATGGCACTTATGAAGGAGAGTGACAAGGTCCCCAGCCCTTGCTTCACCAGTTTAAAGGCTACTTATGAATATTAGAGGCAAGGGACACTGCCAATGCCCTAGCTAGTAGGACAATGCCCTAGAGACTGACCATATATGCATATGATCAACGCCCAAGGACCCTCCCCACCCAAGCTAAGAACAGGGACATGTACCGGCTGCTGATGACCAGCAGGTAGACCTACTGTATACACTCCCCCAAACCTACATCCTTAGTTCACGAGGATGGTGAGGTTGCAGAGACTGTAAGAAACTATAGGGCTTGAGAGTGACTCGAACCCCAGTCCAACAACTGCAAGGCAGGAACGTTTCCAATATGCCACCACAACACAGAAGGATAAAGTTTAGCATCATCACCAAGACAAACAGATAATTACCATATTGTGTGACTAGTTCTAAATTATAATAAAATGAGACAAATGCCGTAAAACCGAGCATAAAAAATACAATTTGTATGCTATGCCCTCCGGTGTAATAACAGAATTTCAAGTATTTGGCATGAGCCAAGGACGACACGTAACAGGCAACTAAATATGGGAAAATGGAAAGCAGACCTAAAAATAAAACGAAATGTAAGGTTAAATGAAGTAAACTTGTCACGTACCGTCTTTTAAAGATCCAAAAGGTAAATAAAGGTTCCGAAACTAAAAAGTTCAAGAGACGTGAAGAATAGGATGGACATACTACTGCTAAATATTATTTGATAAGTAATGTAAATTATTAGCCACCTGTTGAGATACTACCGCTAGAGAGTTATGGGGTCCTTTGACTGGCCAGACAGTATTAGATTGGATCCTTCTCTCTGGTTACGGTTCTTTCCCTTTGCCTACTCATACACCGAATAGTCTGGCATATTCTTCACAGATTCTCCTCTGTCATCATACACATGACAACACCGAGATTGCCAAACAATTCTTCTTCACCCAAGGGGTAACTAATGCACTGTAATTGTTCAGTGGCTACTTTCCTCTTGGAAAGAGTAGATGAGACTCTTTAGCTATGTCAAGCATCTCTTCTAGGAGGACACTAAAAATCAAACCATTGTTCTCTAGTCTTGGGTAGTGCTATAGCCTCTGTACCATGGTATTCCACTGTCTTGGGTTAGAGTTCTCTTGCTTGAGGGTACACTCGGGCACACTATTTATCTAATTTCTCTTCCTCTTGTTTTGTTAAAGTTTTATAGTTTATATAGGAAATGCCTATTTTAATGTTACTGTTCTTAAAATGTTCTATTTTTCCTTGTTTCCTTTCCTCACTGGGCTCTTTTCCCTGTTGGGGCCCTTGGGCTTATAGTATCCTGCTTTTACAACTAGGGTTGTAGTTTAGCAAATAATAATAATAATAATAATAATAATAATAATAATAATAATAATAATAATAATAATATAGCAAGGAAATTATACCTGGTGTCCATGAATTTTACAGTACACAATGGTAAACAAAACTGGCGATGAAGTAGATATGACTATCCCTATATAAATATAAATAGTAAATAGAATTAACCTAAAAACAAGAATGAATGATAGTAATGTTATTATGTGCATGACATACAGTTGCAGCAGATTCAATGATGAAATACAAGATAACTGTAAATGCACGAGCTGACATTTGAATACGGACTGATAAAAGTGAGAACTCCATAGAACAAGACTTAACGACTATTGTAAAAAGTCCTGCTTTCAATAACCCTTTAATGACCCATAATCAAAACCCTTGTCAAATTTTAAACTTAGTCCTTTGTGATAGTGATAATAAGCTAGAGAAATTATTACCTTGAGCAATTCTATGAAACAAAAAGTGGAACTTAAAAAGTTGGTCAGTTACCAGTGAATAGCATTAAGACTGAAGGATATTTCCATGAAGTTGTAGTCAATCCATTGAATATAGATAGGAATTAGTATAGAGAACCATTACTTTCGCCAACAGGAAAGCGGCATAAATGTAAAATACAGTTAAGGATCGTAAAGAACTAATGACCAACATGCCAATTTTAAAAGTGAAACAAAGGTCCCTCAGCTGATGTCCATACATTTTTTTTAAATAATATTTTTTTCAGTTTATTAGTAAACATTCAGATAAAATCAACTGAATTGAAACAGCAATGTTCTCTCTATGGTAAAGATATCGTAAAAACATTGGGTATGATGAATGAGTAATATTAATTCTGAAAAACGTTATTATATAATTTCTTACAGTTCAATATAGGCTTACGACAAAGCTTATTACCAATTAGATCATGGAGTAAAATTATTCTGATGCAATTTGGCTTTTAGGATTTTAAAATCAAAACAGATAATTGCAAATCTAAGCACAAAATGGATTCTGTCAACAGGAAGACCCTAACGCAGTTTTCAGGGACCCCTGTTACTCGATATGAAAGTCATAGAACTATCACTGATCGGAATAGAATACTCTTCAGACAATACACCTGGTAACAAACAATTATAAATATGTTGTAACTAAAATAAAGATAACAATAAAGGACAAAAAGGTTTGACAGGAAAAAGACAATAACAAGACAAAAACAAGGGATAAAAAATCTGAAAAAGAGAAAAAAATATGGTGTTAAAACTCACAAAGATATTAAAGATAGTGAGAATTGATGATCAGTTCCTAAATGTAATAAAAATTGATCATTGCACAATGAAATTCAGTTTTTAAAAAGTTTATTTTAATACTGTGCATAATAAAGCTAACACCAGACTAAACTTCTATAGCTGCCTTTATAACGATGTAATTCATAATTTACTGAAAAGCCTACCAGGATTATTCAACAATGCAGCCAAATTAATAATGAATAACTTCGAGTGACGAGGTGACACACATCCTAAATGAGCCCCTGAGGTCACCTATTAAAACGAAAATTTACCAGAAAATATGTCGTTTGCCCCACACCGCAAAAATCAAAACATGATACCGAAATATTCTATATATTCAAGAGTCCTCACAGATCTACATTATATAGGTAGTAGAAGGGATGGACATGATTTAATGGAAAAAAAGGGTAGATATGACAGCAAACTTAAAGTATGATGGACCTAGAGAGCTTTATGAAAGCTCCACAAAAACCAAGGAAGACAGATGTGAGCAATATAACAAATGTACGACAATCAATCAATAAGGTGCACGTGCTCATGCCATTGAAAAAAAAAATAATCCCGAAGTTTCAACACCGAATGATCATCAATTATGGAAATAAATTATAATCTTATGACACTCGTAAAAGGAATAGAAAATACCAAATATCTCCTAATTGTTATAAACAATAATGTAAATTTAAGCTATTATGTAATTTACTTGAATATAAATTTCCATGCAAAAGCCAAAGATTCTCTTAGTACAGAAATTTATTAGGTCATTACACACCTAATAACATTTACACCAATAATTAATGCCTATAATCATAAGCACTGGCATCTACTGTATGTGCAAGGTACAAAAAGCCATCTGCTTGGTTCCAAATGTACCCTGCCCTATACTGTCGAAAGCGAGTGATGAATTTATGGAGTAAATAATTAATATTAATCTAATAAAATTTTCATTAATTACTAAATTAATGGTAATAGCATTAAACACTATTTCGAACATGGAAATACATCTGTAAACGCATACTTGTGGTTGTTCTATTTAACTTGATATCTTTTTGTAATCGGCAGCAAACAATGGTTCAGTTGGGTGGGGGTGGGAAGGGGGAGGGGGGGGGGGCGGAGAATGGTGAACTGTCACGGGGAGAGATGGTGTATGAGGGGTAGGGGGAGGGAGAAAGGGGTGGGGTTTCCAGGGGACTAGGTTTTATAGCTGACGCCTGAGGGGTAGCAGATCCCCTTTAAACCTGATGAAAATACATGACAAAATATGTAAATTATTAGCTGATGCAAGTGTCATGATGGGTAGGGGACCCCAGATCTAATCACTTTTAAACATACATACTCTCTCTCTCTCTCTCTCTCTCTCTCTCTCTCTCTCTCTCTCTCTCTCTCTCTCTCTCTCTCTCTCTCTCTCTCTCTCTCTCTCCAGATTATAACACCCCTTTATATAAAAAAGCTTTTTCTCTTGTATCTTTTATATCATTAGGGCCTCTTGACCAGGGCCAGGGAGACCATTCAGGACCGAGGTGCAAGATGGAAGAAAGTGAGTTAGAACGGAGGTAAGTAAAAGACTAAAAGGTGATTTTAGCTAAAATAGAAAAAAACTCAGTCTGTTCAATCATCATTTTTACTATTTGTTGTTTTCCATATAATTATATTCTAAAATCTACTCTATGTATATTTCGCTATTACCAGGGAACACCCAAAAGCAGCCGGCGCATATTAATGTAAACTTCATAGAAATAGCTTATCTAATTATGAAGTTACCTAACGATCAGTAAAATTGCTAATTTCACTATTCATTATTTCATGCATAATACGTACACACACACACACATATATATATATATATATATATATATATATATATATATATATATATATATATATACTGTATATATCTATGTATAGTAGGTTGGCAAGGACACCAGCCACCCGTTGAGATACTACCGTTAGAGTTATGGGGTCCTTTGACTGACTAGGCAGTACTTCATTGGCTCCTTCTCTCTGGTTACGGTTAACTTTCCCTTTGCCTACACATATAACGAATAGTCTGGCCTATTCTTTACAGATTCTCCTCTGTGCTCATACACCTGACAACACTGAGATTACCAAACAATTCTCCTTCACCCAAGGGATAACTACAGCAGTGTAGTTCTTCAGTGGCTACTTTCCTCTTGGTAAGGGTAGAAGAGACTCTTTAGCTATGGTAAGCAGCTCTTCTAGGAGAAGGACACTCCAAAATCAAACCGTTGTTCTCTAATCTTGTGTAGTGCCATAGCCTCTGTCCATGGTCTTCCATTGTTTTGGCTTAGAGTTTTCTTGCTTGAAGGTACACTCGGGCAAGCTATTCTATCTAATTTCTCTTCCGCTTGTTCTGTTGAAGTTTTTATAGTTTATAAAGGAAATATTTATTTTAATGTTGTTACTGTTCTTGAAATATCTTATTTTTCCTTGTTTCCTTTCCTCACTGGGCTATTTTCCGTGTTGGGGCCCCTAGGCTTATAGGATCCTGCTTTTCCGACTATGGTTGTAGCTTAGCAAGTAATAATAATAATAATAATAATAATAATAATAACAATAATAATATGTATGTATATAATACATATATATATATATATATATATATATATATATATATATATATATATATATATATATATATATAATCCCTGTTTGCCAACGGTTAAATAAGCGGACGAGCAACCTGGTGGAATAACGAGAAATTTGGGTGTGGAAGAAATGCTTCCCTAAATTTCGATGAAGTCACAGGCAGAAGGGTGACGGTTTGAGTCTAAGGCGAGAGAGAAGATGTTTTTTCGGCAGATAATGGCAGTGATCACCAACACTTCATTGCTATACTGAAATTAAAACTGGAAGCACCTCAACAGGAATGTAGACGGAATACCTAGGTTTGATACAACTAAGCTTCTAGAAGATGAAAACAGAGAAACATTTGCAATTGAATGTAGGAAGCACCCTAATATAAATGTAGATAGAATACCTAGGTTTGATACAACTAAGCTTTTAGAACATGAACACAGAGAAACATTTGCAACTGAATGTAGGAAGCACCCCAACAGAAATGTAGATAGAATAACTAGGTTTGATACAACTAAGCTTCTATAAGATGAGCACAGAGAAACATTTGCAATTGAATGTAGGAAGCACCCCACCAGAAATGTAAGTAGAATACCTAGGTTTGATACAATTAAGTTTCTAGAAGATGAGCACAGAGAAACATCTGTAATTGAATGTAGAAATCGATTTGCAGTCTTGGAGACTTTAAGAGAAAAAGCGCAGACAATTAACGAAGAATGGTGAGATATTAAGAACATATATCAGTCACTTGGTATTGAAGTTTTGGGGCATGCAGTTACAGGGAGAAAACCATGGATATCAAATGATATTTGGGATACTATAAAAAGAAGACAAAGACAGATATTGATTGTTGAAAGTTTTCGAGGAAGTAATGAAAATTACAAGGTAGAACATGCTAAGTATTCCAGTATTGATAGTGATGTCAAAGAAAAGCCAGGAATGACGGGAGAGAATATTCAGACAATAAAGCAGATAAGGCTGACAAAGCTATGAATTCAAGGAGGGGGTATGGTGTAAGAATTGCTTATAGAATTATTAATGAAATCTCTACTAGAGAAAAGAAGAATACCCAGCAAAAAGAGAGACGGATCTGCTATGACAACAAAAGATGAACAAAGGCAACGTTTGATGGAAGCAATTTAGTGAGGTCATGAATATGGGATACGAAGGGAATAATTTGACTGACATACCTGAAGCTGATGAAAACCTTGATGTGCCCATGAATGAATTCAGTGTGTTTATATATTGGTTGAAAATGAAGTGACTCTCAGAATACTTACAAGATTATTTGTGGCGTGAAGAGGCAAAGCCTGATGAATGGGAGCTATGAGTGTTTGTGAAAATAGCAAAAAGAAAAAGAAAAAGATCTGATTGATTGCAATAACTACAGAGGCATCAGATTTATGTCAGTTGTCAAGATAATCTATACTATGATTACTCTAAAGAGACTAGAAAGAAAGAATGATGAAAAGCTGAGAGATGAACAAGCAGGATTTAGAGTAGATAGAAGTTATACTGACCAAATTTTCCTTTTAAGATATGATATATAGCAATGTGTAGTATATAGAAATCCACTTTTGATGATATTTGTGTGCACTGACCAATTTTGTGGAATCATGAGTTATCATAGTCCCTCTTAAATATGTGAATTTGATGAAGTCTGTTCATGAGCATAGTAAGTGCAAATGTAATGTTAGTGGAGGCCTACCAACGAATTTACAGTAAACAGTGGAGTACTCCAAGGGAATGTGTTGTTACCTATGTTGTTTATCTTCCTTGTGGATTTTGTAATGCACAGAACAGTTGGGGATGGTGGAGAAGGATTGGACTGGATTGATAATAGGAAATTATCTGACTTAAAGTATGCTGATAATGCTGTCCTTATTAGCAGAACACCACAGGATTTGCAATGCTTGCATACCAGAATGCATGAAATATCACAGGAAGTTGGTATCAAGATATGTAGAAGAAAGACAGAGATGAAGAGAACGGAATATGCAACGGGAAAGGAAATGTCATTAGAAGGAGAAAGGATTATTGAGGTGGAATCATTTAAATATTTAGAGTTGTGGTGGTCGATGTGGTAACGTTCCCGAATGGTGAACTCCAGACTGGGATTTGAGTCTCACTCACACTCGTTGGTTCCTTTGGTCGCTGCAACCTCACCATCCTTGTGAGCTAAGGATGGGGGGGGGGGAGGAGCCTATAGGTCTACCTGCTGAGTCATCAGCAGCCATTGGCTGGCCCTCCTTGGTCCAAGCTTAGGTGGAGAGGGGGCTTGGGCACTGATCATATGTATATATGGTCAGTCCCATGGCATTGTCCTCCTCTATAGGGCAATGTCACTGTTCCTTGCCCCTGCCATTCATGGGCGGCCTTTAAAGGCTTTAAACTATGATCTCTGATACAGGATCTTTAGAATTGGAATTTAATGAAAGATTGAAAAAAAACGAGTCAGATAATGGAAAGGTTAAGTAAAATTTGGAAATCAAATCGCCTGAAATTACATATAAAAATCACGCTATGCATCAGTTTAGTGATGACGTTACTGTATGGACATGAGTCATTGTATGACGATGAAACAATATCCAACAGATTTTGGAGATTTGAGAACAAAGCCCTCAGAAGAATATTGGGAGTTAAATGGCAGGATAGGATTAGAAATGAAACTATAATAGAAATTACTCGAGTTCCATATGGGGATGAGATCATGGTGAAGGATAAGAGATAGCTTGCTCTTGCTCTTCGCACGGCCCAAGAGAGATTAGTTCAATCATTTGAGCTGCAGAATGGACTAGAAGAGTTGGAAGACCCCAGTCTACATGGTCGAAACTATGAAGTGTGAAGTTGGAGATGATGAGTGGAGAAGTGTTTATTCAAAAGCTCAAGATAGAGAAAACTGGCGAAATCTAACCGAGGCCCTTTGCGTCAATAACCGTAGGAGATGATGATGAATGGGACCTATAATGACCTCCGTCACTCTTCGCCGTTCATATCTAACACCTTGGCCATAATTCATGTATTGTATTGATATAAAATTATAAACTAAAACTGAAAAAAGTGGCTTCAGCATAAGGCGATGTAGCTACAAATCCCTATTTAAAGTGAAATTAGCTATGTGTAAGCCATACAGTCTCTATAAAAACAGGATATAGTTACATACCGACATTTCTGACATTATTCGACATCTAGTCAAATTTCAATATATCTAACGATGACGAAAGGAGATTCAGCATCTTGTCCTTATCAAACGAACAATTAATGCCTAATAGTAGAAAAGATGACAAATTAATCTTAAGAGTATGAGAAAAATATGCCGACATCCTTTGGTGCAATATCGCTCTTAATTTGGATAAAAAAAATTTTTCAAGGGTTATTACATAGTATATTATGAGTATATTGTACAAACACACCAGCACAAGAGGAAGCACACATTAAAAAGAAAACATAACTAGTGGTGGTATATAACTATTCACTTGTTTACCCTGTATCCAAAATGTTACATATACTATACTAAGAGTACGAGACTCATCAAAAAGGACGGCTAAATATGTAAATAGATATGCACACACGTACCCCTCTCACCCGGGTATGACTACTCCCTCTCCCCTACCCGAGGAATGGGGAGGGATAGAGTAGTTATACGTCTGGCAATGCAGCTGAGCATGACCGGAAATATATATATATATATATATATATATATATAGAGAGAGAGAGAGAGAGAGAGAGAGAGAGAGAGAGAGAGAGAGAGAGAGAGAGAGAGAGAGAGAGAGAGAGAGAGCCAAGCACTTGCTTTTCATTATATACGGGAGATGGAAATAATTCTGTATATTAAGCCACTTCGAAGTTACCTATATACTAAAAGCTATGATACCTACAACCAAGACCTTAATCTATAGACCTTGCCTGCAACTTTCTTTTCTTGCAGGCTACTTTTAAAATGCCGAGAAACCGGGGTCTGGAGATACCTAATGGTGTTGACCTGGTTATAGCCATAAGTAGACAACTTAACAAGAGGCGGGTAGTAATTTTGCCAAACATGCATCACCAATTTTCCAATTCTAAAGCCATAGTATTCCATTTGAAGAGCAAAAATATGTCAATTTATCTCATAATAATTAATAATTAGCAAATCTCTTAAATAAAACCAAAAGGTGAAAAACTTTAGAAGCAAGAAAACGCGTCACTTTCTAGAGCCTACAAGCAGTGAGAATGAAAATATCAAAGTTACTGGTACTATGTTTCTCAATTACGCTCTTGTAAAGGACAAAAAGTAAATAAAACTGGCGTTGATACATATAAACATTAAATGAGGCTGGCCTGGTACCATCAAGATAAAAAAAATTAGCAAATCTATATCACTAGTAAAAAACGATTACAATAAAATGGCTAATAAGGTCCTGCAGAATAGGATTCCATTAAGAGGAAGAAAATCTGAGGATAATGTGAAGAATGAAAATTAAAAGCAAACAAAAGAGAGATTCATTATAAACATGGTTTAGTGGAACCGTTCAGAGAAGGAGTAACAAAGCACACAACGAGTGTTATGTTGACTTCGTAACAACTGTAGGAACCGATAACAGAAACACGCAGGACTTCGAAAGGAAAGGAGACTAAACTTCCACTATTGTAATGGGAAGAATCAGTTGGTTTAAAATCTGCTCATGAATGGCAAAAGCAAGGGACAGTGACATTGCCTTAACAAGTAGGATAATGCCCTAAAGACTGACCATATAAATACATATGATCAGCGCCCAAGCCCTTCTCCACACAAGCTAAGACCAGGGAGGGCCAGGCAATAGTTGTTGATGACTCAGCATGCAGACCTACAGGTGACCTCTATAAATGAATGAGAAGAAAAAGGAAGAAATTTAATGCCTTCATACATTACAAAATTTAAATTAATAATATGCATTTACTTTTCTATAAGGATTTTTTTTAAAATATCATTAGCAATTAGTTAAATCGAATTAGTAATACAGGAAAATGCATTTTTTATAAAAAAAAAAAAAATTCTCGAAAGTTATCAATAGAAGCAGGTAACTAAATCAAATTACTTATTAAAAATATAAAGCCCTATTTTTCTTCAATAAAAACCAAGGTCTTTTCCGAAATACATTTTAACAATAATGATTTTCTAAGTGAAAATATTTTTTTTGCATAGTCCTACTTCTCTTGCGAGTTGCGACATACAGCTGATTTTTCTAAAAAGGTAATCATCATCAATATGACAACTTATTTCAGGCAGCTTCTTCAGAACTTACTTCAAAGGTGGCACACACCTTTACGTCGACTCTCAATCGAAGTCTTTTCTTCGGATATTCTGAATATTACGTTGTTGCATTTTAATTCATAGAAAATTCAAGTGCAAACCCAATCAGTATAAAAGTCAAAATAATAATCACCGATCATTACAGCAATTCCTCTTATATTAAATGCTATCTGTAACAAGTAACTAGCCAGAAAACATTCAACATAATTTCCTTTATAAATACCCAAATTAAATAACTGAAATCGAACGCACTCGTGCATGAATATCCAGCAATGACGAAATGGATCCTTGAAAAACTAACATACAATTGATAAAAGACAAACAAGCACTATAATAAGACATTTCTTCGACTAGATCCAAACAAAATCCTTTATAAATTATAAATAAACGAGTTAATTAACTAATCAATTAAGGGATGAAAAAGTAAGAAAAGAATGCAGTTCTTAAGTTTGCTACGAAGACAAAGGTATCAATATATAAGGGTGCAGAATACCTCTCAAGAGATCATTTAAAGGTTTAAAGATCTAAAGGCCGCTCATGAATGTTAGGGGCAAAGGACAGTGACATTGCCCTATCGAGCAGGACAATGCCCTAGAGACTGATCAGCGCCCAAACCCCCTCTCCATCCAGGCTAAGACCAAGGAGGGCCAGGCAATGGCTACCAATGACTCAGAAGATAGACCTACTGTATATGCTCCCCTACAGCCCCCATCCTTAGCTCACAAGGATGGTGAGGATGCAGCAACCAAAGAAACTAACGAGTTTGAGCGGAACTCGAACCCCAGACTGGTGTTCACCAGTCAAGGACGCTACCACATCCGCCACCACAACCCTATAATCACTATAATCAGCTTCTGAAGTATTGGGATGCTCCATAGACACCCAGCCAGAGTATCAACACTAAGTATTCTCAAGACAGAGGAGGGACCTCACTTAAGGGTCTTCAAAAGTCTCACAAGCACATTGCGAATTGTTGCAAACGTGCGCGAACTGCAAGTTGTGATACAAAAGTATGCAAGGAATAAATGGAGATCAGTAAATGGACTCTCTCTCTCTCTCTCTCTCTCTCTCTCTCTCTCTCTCTCTCTCTCTCTCTCTCCTTATTAAATGAACAATGTATTAAGTCCTGTGCCCGACTGTAAGTTGACTGTTGTTTGTCACAAGAAGAGGTGGAGATAAAAAACAATGGAGCTTATGCATCATAATAGAAAGAGAGGGAGAGGCTCGATTACTTAATCTTCAAAATTAGATATTTTATCAGTATAAAGAATTGGAAAAACTTTAGTAACATTATATTTAACCTAGGAAAACAATTTTGATAAAACCGACGATGAAACATCATAACTGAGATTCCAAATTTAATGCAAGAAAATTTAAGGAAAAACTTTTAAGGTAACATGAACTTGTTTTATTATAAGCTTATCGACAGCGGCAAAATGGCAATTAGCAAAAATGAAATATCGGCATACTCATTTTAATGGACACTGTTCACCTACAAGAATACTTCTCTTCCCATTTTGCTGAATTATTCAAACAATAACGAGTAATACCAATGTCCAAGTCAAAGTTTGCCCACAAACGCGAGTTAGAAGCATTAACAAAGCTTATAATACCACGTATATCATGTTCATTGAGCTAAAGATTATTAAGGATTAAGAAAGCAATTGAAAACCTGGAATCTAAATTAGGAAACTTTGCCATATTAGGAGGTGTTGGAAAAAAATGATGTTAATAAATAGGAACGTGGCGTAATATAGTACATATCCTATGGGTCAATTATAGCGTAGAAATATTCTTCAAAGATTTTGAGAGAGAGAGAGAGAGAGAGAGAGAGAGAGAGAGAGAGAGAAGGTGAGAGAGAGAGTATGAGATGGAGAGAGACGAGAGAAGAGAGAGAGAGAGAGAGAGAGAGAGACGGAAAACTACGCACACATTTTTCCCATCGAAAGTTTTGAAATCAAAACTTTTAATGGATAGATAAAGTGGTGTTTATTTCTAAAGACTGTTAATTCTTGCTTGGCCAGAATTATATCTTTGAGTTTTGAAGAAAAAAACTCTGACAATACATTTAAACAAAAATTAAAGAAATCCTAGCAGAAGAAATGCGAGCTATAATGAACGGATTTAACTTTTTTAGATACCACAATGAACGAAATATGAATTGTGTAATCCAGTAGCAATAGACTAGTTAAAAAACTAATTAACAACATTTATAATTTTTTTTTTCATTTATTCAAGCTAACCCTGGGTAACATCAACCAAATTTCATCTTGCTCTTTCTAATTTTCCGAAATGATATGACCTATTGATTTCATAATTCGTTGAACTTTGTCCATAAATCAAGCTTGAACCCCATTTTTATTAATTAACTGAACAGTCGTTTTGCCTGAATTCGTAAGCAAGTGAATTTAGGATAGTTAACACTGGGGTATTTTTCATCAGTTAACCTAAAAGTTGGTCGATTCAGTTCAGACCACAAAAATGAATTTCTCATCATATCTCGTTATACTAATGAAAAAAAAAATGATGCAATAAGCCTTTGATCAGCCAGGCTAAGGTCACAAATATAGAGATCACGGAAGTGTTCAGTTATGTAAAATTAACCACGTAAGATTAAGGGGAAATTCAGAAAAATAGTGCAAGATGATGATGATGATGATGAGGATCAAGATTATGATAATAATAATAATAATAATAATAATAATAATAATAATAATAATAATAATAATAATAATAAATATTGCTTTAACAGTCTAGTACTGAAATGTTTTCAGTACCTGGTTGAATTGTAAAGAAATACTTTATACCTCAAGGACGTGATTCTGCAGTCATATCAACACTCCCCCCTATAAGAACCAATCATAAATTGGGGCAGAGTGTTACCTTTGCATGTGGAAGAGCATACAGTAAGGTGCAGCAACATGAGCCATAAACCAGTACACTGCAGTATGTTTTTGCTGGCAATGAGTTGCATGAGCAATGATTTAAACCACTGAACCTAAAAACCGCAAATTCGGAGATATCAACGAACATACTTTAGGTAGTAATTATGTCATCTGTGGCTGGAAATGAAGGTTTAGGGTTAGGATATTACAGGCACAAAAGAGAAAAAAATGACACTTTCAGTTGTGAAAAAATTACTAGGACGTAACAGGCATGGGATAAGGAAAACTATATCATTGATGAATGAATGATATAAAATATCAACATTAGTGAATTAGTTTGATATTGGAGTTACCGGATCCAAATAAAAAGTTTTATATAACCTTTATAAAATTCATTTATTAAGACTTTATCGGTTGTTGGTGTAAGATTTTACTGCCACTTAATGTGCATTTTCCATCATGACGACAGCGGCAGCAAATATATCACAAATTCACTAGTAACAAATGTATCAAAATATCAGACAGTAAATT
>NC_090725.1:270794388-270811888 GCF_036898095.1 Palaemon carinicauda
TACTATCTTCTTCTAATGATATCTGGTGAAAGCCTTTAAGTAGGTCCAAACTGGTAAAATATTTATTCTGACCTAACAAAGACAAAATATCGTCAGTACATGGCACTGGGAATCGATCAGGGATCGTCTCCTCGTTTAGACGACGGAAGTCTACGCAGATACGCCATGTTCGATCTTTTTTCGGTACAACTATTAAGGGAAATTATAAGGGCTGTTCGATTTCCTAATGACTCCTTCTTTTAGCATTTTACCTACTTCATCATTTATTTCATTCCGGAATTTATAGGGAGTCTGTACGAGGGTACATAGATAATTTTCTGCTTGTCCTTTAACCTTATTTGATGCTCGATCACATCTTTTTTTCCTAAGGATCCATCCGTAGTGAAAAAAACATCATGATATTTAGTTAAAAGTCCAAAAATTTTCTGCTGAATTCTTCATATTGAATGTCTTTATATGATTTTTATTTTTAATAGATTGCAAAAGGGATTCATCCGCAACTGATTGAGCGTGATTGATTTCAGCAACGGTAAGAATACGATGTTTATAAACTTCTACATCCAAGATATGTTGATTTTTGTGAATTACTAAAGTGGTATTTAAATGATTACAGACTTCAATATTACATTGTTGATGTGAGCCTACTGTATAAATAGCTTGTGTGACAGACAATCCGTTAGTTTTCAAAGTGTCGGAAAGGATTAATATTTCAGATCCCGGTAATGTTTTCTTTACTTGCACTATTAAATTCGAAGGTACGTTTGGCTCGATAGATTGCGTGCAAGATGATATTACGTGGTGAACGAGAATTCTGCTGGGTCGCGTATATTATTTCTTTATTAGTGAGACAAGTTATTGGTTCTTCAACGTACGTTACGGTT
Source organism: Palaemon carinicauda (assembly GCF_036898095.1). Classification (NCBI taxonomy): domain Eukaryota; kingdom Metazoa; phylum Arthropoda; class Malacostraca; order Decapoda; family Palaemonidae; genus Palaemon; species Palaemon carinicauda. Next base: position 270,795,270 of record NC_090725.1, read on the forward strand.
ACATTTGTCGTCTCCTTTTTCTCCAAAACTGATTTTAAGGTATTAGAAGACTTATATGAATTTTCCTTTGATATACATGCCGTGCTTGGCAGAGGGCTAAGATAATGTTTTGATTGCCCATAGATGGGTATCCTATAATTACAGCTGGATACATATCAATGTTTTGTACAACAACAAATGTATCGGCAAACGTGCGCTTACCGACCTTGAACTGAACATGAGTTACGCCTATTACATTTAATTCATTATTTCCTATACCCGAGAGTCTCACTCAGGATTTTTCTATCGGAAAATTCGAAAACAAATAAATGATGTGTCCTCAAATCCATGATATTACGTGGACTACCAGAGTCAAAAAATAGCGTAAAGGATTTGTGTTCTAAATTTACAGCATATAATGTTGGTCGTAACTCATTTTGGCTTATTATTGTATGAATTCGTATGCAAATCTATGGGAGCATGCACTGATTTACTTAATTCGGCCGTGTGTTTCATAGGAAAATCTATTGTCTCACAACGATCAGATAAAACATTAAATTGATTATTCAATACTACTGATGTTGACATGAATGACCTTGACCCAACATCACTTTCTTCCCCACTGGAGTTAATTATGTGGTATTTGCTTAGCTCTGCACATTCTAAAAATTAGTCTGACCTTGCGAAGTCTGGTTTGACGACCCAGGCTCAGCGTTATTCGAAGAACTGTTTTTTTGTTTGGGATTCTGAACTACATTGACGTTTGGCTGTTTCTTCTTATTAAAATGAGGATTTTTCTTTTTATTTCCATATGGAATGACTGTGGAATTGACTGTGTATTTCTAGGATTCTGTTGTGTCTTACGCGAGTAGCACTGACTATATGAATGAGTCTAACTATTATGTATCGAACAGAATTTCGTTCTGCAGTCCGCGATCAAGTGACCTTAACGTTTGCAATTATAACACGTCATTCCCGCAACTTGACTATTATTAACTACATTTACTTGTTGTGGCTTTGTTTCACTTTTTGAAAAAACTTGAGTTAACACGGGATCAAGGTCAGGACACTTAGACATGTGTTTCTTTATCTGTTTATACATCCAATTCCGTACTTTGCAGGCGTTAACTTTTTATCAAAACACCGCACTAAAGCTTCAGGCTTCAATGTATCATGCCCGGACGGATCCACGTCCCATTCCCAAATCTTCGTTGCAGCAGATGGTTGTATCGGGACATCCCCTAATTCCATGGTGAAGGGTATCAAGACCATCATCAGAGAACGAGCCTACTTCGCGAACTTCACGTGGTCAACAACGGTTCCATCATTACCTCTCCCATACAACAAACAGGTAGCCAAGCGGTTGATGAAATTGACCGAGATGGACCACCCGTCACCGACTTATAAAGAATTTCTTCACCCCATACTACTAGCAGGAACAGTTGTGACGGTGATGATATTTATCGCCGTTAACATCTTTGTTTGGCGTAGGTTAAGGAACAATAGTTTGCAGCTCAAACAGAACGTTTTGCCATGTCCAGACAAAACTCCTTATTTAATTCAATTTAAAGCCGTTTGAAAGTGGCCCCTTCATTCGCTCAAAGGAGTAAAATTGTCTTGGAAAAGTGTTGTGTACAAAAAGCAGGTAGTACGCTAGTAATATGTAATTGAAGAGACTATAGAACATTTGCATTTTTAAAAAACATTTTAAAAAACATTTAAAAAATAAATCATTTTTTCGGCATCTAATAAAATATATAAGCCGGAATGTTAAAAAAAAAAAAAAAAAAAACAGAATCTATGGGCATCTAATAAAATATATAAGCCCTATATATAAATATATATGTATATGTATGAAACCGTGGTACGTGTACGTACCAGGAATTCGTGTTTGTGCACTAAAATTGTATCTTTACCAAGGTAACAAATATTTTTATTAATTACCGTATTATAATAATCTATATTTCTGACAAAGGTAACAATTATTCTTTAACAAAGTTACCGAATCATATGTATATCAGTATTTTTTTTTTTTGGTACCATATAATCATTTGCTAGCAATGTACCATATATGTGATCTGTATTTATCATGCATTTTTTTCTTTGCTTTGGTAATATCTGTTAATATGTATTATTGTTATTATTTTTTTTTAATGTGCCTATTTGAACATTCATCCTTATTTGCTTATGGCTAAAGTTAAACAAAGAATAATACATATATCCAGTCACACTCCTAGTAAACATATTTTGACATGTTGTTAATTTTTTTTTTTTAAATTGAGATACCTGGCCGAGCTTATGTAATAATCATATATTACATGTTTAAAACACATGACGTAATAAATCAATGTGGAAGTAGAAGCTAGTGTGAGAAGTGGTGTAGTCAGGTCATAGGAGGATGCGAATACCATATCTCAGCAATGTAACATTTTTATGAAGAATAAACACAATTACGAACCGTGAGAAAGAGTTGTGTCGCCACCGGATGCAGGTGTCTTCCTATACTAATGTTTAGTTTACATTATGTGTTTAAATGCTGAGATAACTGACTATACGATATCTGTGATATCGATATTTTAGCCAGTTCTTATCAATACATCATATGGAATGGTCATCCGACCAAACCAGCTATACTCCTGTGATGGAGATGTTAACACTGTTGTTTTTAAAGAATAAACCATTTTAAAGTTAATTTAACTGACTTTACTTAAAGATGTAACATACCAACGAACATACTTAATGTGTGTTAACAACAGTAGCACACTAATATATATATATATATATATATATATATATATATATATATATATATATATATATATATATATATATATATATATATACATATATATATATATATATATATATATATATATATATATATATATATATATATATAATTATGATTATACATTTTTATGCACATGTATAACTACAAAATTATGTGTCAAATTACATACTCAAATTCTTTCATGTATGCAATTTTCGATTTAAAAATTAAATCTTATACATTTGGCTTTCGCTTTATATATATGAGAGTGGTCAGATTACATATTTGCACCCATCCTAGGAATAATTTAGTGACAGTTAGCAATGAATCCTCAAGCACTGTAAATGTGATATGAATTACAAATCCATGAATCTCTCTCTCTCTCTCTCTCTCTCTCTCTCTCTCTCTCTCTCTCTCTCTCTCTCTCTCTCTCTCTCTCGGTTATCCAAGTCAGTCTCTCTATTGCCAATTACCCTAACTAATCTCTTCAATAAAGAGTATGTCCACTTCAACGCACCGCCGATGAACCTTTTGAGTGATTATCTGAAGCACAGATTTGGGGGAAGTTTTACCACAAGAACACCCCCCCCCCCACTACTCTACTCCCTTCACGATTCACTAGTTGAAAGTATAACTGTGATGGTCAATGTCTTTTATTTACTTTCAAAATGTCCTAATTGTGTAATACCATCGCTGAGATCATGAAACTTTCGAAGACATTCAATGAATATAACCTTCTGGTATGAACCCTCTACCGAAGATTAAAGTGATTGATATAGTGGTCACAAATTCCTGTTGATCCGGACACGAACGCGTGTATATGAATTAATAAAAGAATATATGTTAGTATTGACATTACCAATTATATCTATTTTTCATTAACGGTAAAAATTTCTCTGATCTTTTTTCTTATTTTTTCTCGATGATGATAACTTTTTTTACGTTCGTTCATTATTCAATTTCGATTTCTCTCCTTATACAAGAGATATTTGGGCAATAAACACACACACCTATAATATATATATACATTATATATATATATATATATATATATATATATATATATATATATATATATATATATATATATATATATATACATATATATATATATACACACATATATATATACATATATATATATATATATATATATATATATATATATATATATATATATATATATATATATATATATATATATATATATATATATATATATACACACACATATATATATATATATACATATATATATATATATATATATATATATATATATATATATATATATATATACATATACATGTACATATATATATATATATAGATATATGCATATATATAAATATATATATATATATATATATATATATATATATATATATATACATACATATGTATATATACATATATAAACATTATACATATATATATATATATATATATATATATATATATATATATATATATATATATATATATATATATATATATATATATGAATATACAATGTATATATGTACATACATACATATATATACATACATAAATATACGTATCAAATTATTTGACACCATTCATTAAAATACCTTATAAAAAGGATGTATGAACTGCAATGCAATATTCGAGACCATGATTTACAGCTACCTCCAGACAGTTATTTTATTATGCTCAGAAACTTTGGTTTCTCAAATGAAGAAATAATCTGAACTCCTAAAAATAATACGATACCAACAATTTTTAAACGGATGCCATTCCTAGGGCAAAGGGAATTAAGGTGTATGTTAGGATTGAGTTCCCTGCTTCTTGTAAATCCCCCAATCAATATGGATTTCTTGAGATTCGGGTTATAAAAGATTGCGGCAAGCATAATTTTCATTTGTTTGATTTATCGGAATCCAGACTTGGATGATTTTATCTTTGATTGTCTTCTTACCATTATGGGTAAAATACAAGATGATAGAAAGGACTCTTATGCTTGGTGACTTCAACGCTCGCCAATGGGAATGGTTACATTTAGTTTCTCCAACTGATCGCCACGGTTAAGAGCTTTAGACTATGCCTCTGAATCAGGCTGGGAGAGAATCATAAATGAAGCTACTCACAGGTCTGGTAACTATTTGGACCTAATTTAGTATACATAGACTCACCTGGTGTTATAACAATTAAGGTTGGTTCTCCATCTGGGACACCTGATAATGTTTTACTTCGTTAGTAATGAAGACTGAACAGCCTATCCCGGATGTGTCATATTCATGTAAGATTTATATAAAATTTCAGCAGACTGGAATGGCATTTTGAGTGATCCTTGCATTTGAATTGGTCACAATTATAAAATTATTGAGCAAGTTGTTCTCTTGAATGAGGATCTGGTTAACATAATTGATGAACTTGTCCCTTCTCGGAGGCCTATCATCTTTGAAAATGTAACAAATAAGATTTGACTTGGAATAACCATACTCAGCTAAGAGCTGTTGTTCAGAGTGCTTAAATTGAAAAGGAATACAATTTAACCATAAAGAAACCCTTTTCTGGCATAACATAGTAGTGGGTTACCCTTAAATCTGCACTTTTTGGTATGCTTAACAGTTCTTCCTTTAAGAAACTCTTCCCCATTCCTGTATTTTTCCCGATGCTAAACTTAACTACTGTAGTTTAACTTTCCGGTCTCGTGAAATTAAAACTCTCTCGATGGCCCTTCATGCTTAAGGAAGTATAGACCTAAATGGTGTTCTTCCTTTGTTTTCTATAAAGACCGATGACTTCCTGGCTTCTAAGTTGTCTGGTATTTCTCCACAAGTTTTTGCACTTGTTGGAGAATTGGTAATGTTACTATATTTGGTAAATGTGCTTGTGGTAACTCTAGCCCCGAAAATTACTGCCCAATTTCCATACTCTCATATCTAAGGTGTAGATCCAAATGGTATTTTTCCATTGTTTTTTATAAAGTCTGCAGATTTCTTAGCTCCAAAGGTATTTGTTATTTTGCGCAAGTTAGCAAGGAGAAGAACTTTTAGCACCAGTAGAAGAATTGGTTATGTTACTCCACTATGTAAATGTGTTTGTGGTAGCTCAAGTCCAACTGATTACTGACCCATTTCCATAACTCCCATATTATCTAAAGTTTTTGAACGTCTTTTAGAAAAACGTCTAAATAGATTTGCTGAAGGTAATCCTCTGTTCCCTATTTTGCAATTTGGCATTCGTAAAGGCCATGGAACATGTGAGGCCCTTCTTCCAATTTCCAAGGCTGAATAAATCTCCTGATTGTGGTCAGGACCATCTTATGACTTGCCTTAATTCTAGTGCTGCCTTTGACCATGTTAATTATGAGGCCCTTGTTTTCAAACTCAAACAGTTGGGAGAATGTGGGTCTTTTCTTATCATCATTGTCGTTGATGGTCACATATAGAATATAGTTATGTGATAGCTGGTGATCCTCAGGGTGGTATTAAAGGCCCATCACTTTTCATACTATACAATCATGTGTAATTTGGCTTATAAAACAAATTCGTTGCATATACAAATGATGCTACTTTCTTTGCAGCTATTCCATCTGCTGAATGTAAATCTGGGGTTGCTGAAACACAAATAGAGATCTAGCTAACATTAGTGCATGATGCAAATTATGGGGCATGAAGTTCAACCCCAAAACTCAAAGTACGATTGTAAGTAGATCGAGGACAGTGATATTTTAACATCGAGATCTCTGCATTCATAATGTTTCTTTTAAGCCTATAAGACTTTTACATTCTAAGATATGATTCTTGATTACAAATTCACTTTTACAAAGTCGACCGCTTTGAGGACCCCTTCCGTAGACTATAATGAGAATGTATTTTAAAAGGCTTTCTAAGAACAGATCTTCGGTCCCATTGTAAATTCGCTATGATTTAACTTCTAAATCTGGAGCCTAGAGATGCCTTTCGATTCGTACCATGAAAAATCAATCGCGCCCTCACTGTACCAAACAACAAGTGAATAAAATATAACAAATAAATCTATAATCATCATCATCATCTCCTCCTACGCCTATTGACGCAAAGGGATTCGGTTAGATTTGGCCAGTAGTCTCATCTTGAGATTTTAAATCAATATTCTCCATTTATCATCTACTTCACGCTCCACAGTCCTCAGCCATGTAGGTCTGAGTCTTCCAAGTCTTCTAGTCCCTTTTGGAGCCCAGTTGAAAGTTTGGTGAACTAATCTGTCTTGGGGAGTGCAAAGGGCATGCCCAAACCATCTCCATCTACCCTTCCCCATCATCTCATGCACATATGGCAGTAGAGTAATCTCTCTTATAGTCTCATTTCTAATTCTGTCCTTTACATTATTCGAATATGATTGATAAAGCGACCTATAAAAAGATGCCAATTTTCAAAAGGAAAAATAAAAAGACTACTAATGATTCAACAGTCAACCTAAATTTATATACTAATACATCTTTTGACCAACGAATGACACATTTGGTTATTATATATCTTTATTGCTATGGATTGCCAATACTGTTATTCTTGTCATCAAGGAATTACTAATAAAGGGCAAGAAAAATTTATGCTTTAATTAATACTGTAAAATCTAAATTTGGAAGCCACCAGAATTGCATATTTTATGGAAAAAGACTCTGTAACAAATTTTTGCACAAAAGCTTAAAATTACACACACATGTATATATATATATATATATATATATATATATATATATATATATATATATATATATATATATATATATATATATATTATATATATATATATATATATATATATATATATATATATATATATATATATATATATATATATATGTGTGTGTGTGTGTGTGTGTACATATTATATGGTCTCGGGTCTGAGCACCAAAATATATATTACATTAGGGCTAGCAAGTTACATAACCTCCCGAGTACCAAACTCACCTGCTTGTTTTTACATAAATCGGTTACACTTGAATAAAACACCAGCTCTGAGAAAATTATATAACTCCCAGACGGCATTATATAAAAACAAGGAATATCCGAAGGTCTCTTACGTACACTCAAAATAAGCTGAGTAACTATTATTAAGAACTATTCAAAACAACCTCTTACTTCGATTCTTAAACAGGGATACGAGAGAGCTCTGTAATAAATACTGGATGATCGGAATAATATACTCTTTACAAAAATAAACATATTCTATAAAAAATTATAAAAATTTTTAAAATTTACATAAAAAATAAATCACTTGAAATATTAGATATGAACAAAAACTTAGACAAAGACAAGAAAATAATACTTATGAAAACTATACAATCACTTGCTTCACTGGAAATTAATCTATAAAAATATCTAATCTTAATAATTAATGACAATAGTTAACTTTTAACACTAATGATTAAACTCTTATTGAAATTTACATAAAAGTAACCGATAAACTTACGTGTTTTGGATCGCACGAGTTAATCGAACAGGTAAGCCAAAATAAATACATTACCCTGTCCTCACCTAAATCTCACAGGGCTAATTACAAAACTTTATATAATACCAGCATGTACAATAACACAATAGATTTGAAATCACCTTCAAAGTTTCATTAATGTTTGAACACACTACACACGATATATGTTGGATAAAAAAACTGTTTCACTTTGGAGAGGACACACACTTGAGGCACTTGCAAGAAAGGAGGTTGGCTCTTTAACAAGGACAGGCTGGATCTCTTCTCCTGCAATGCATCCATGGAGGCATATATATATATATATATATATATATATATATATATATATATATATATATATATATATATATATATATATATATATATATATTGACATAATTATTCTAAATCCTTCTCGGTCAAAGGGTCTAGAAGCATGGGGGCAGTGCCTAGTGGCGTAACATTGCCAACAATCATGTATTGGACGCATACCAACCAAGCGAGGCAACTCTCTCTTTCAGCTAACTCCGCCCACCCCGTCCTCGAAGCAATATAAAAGAAAAAACTAACTCTGGGTTTTTCAAGAATATTCTAACAACGTGGAAAATATAAGAATTGCGTAATTTTTCAAAAACATGACGCAATACCTCATGGAAACATAAAAAAATCACAAACCCTCATTCATACCTCGTATGGTTCGTACAGGACACTTAAACGAGATTGCATAAGACTTCGTAACAAAATACATGAAATAAAAAGTTAATTCTTAAAAATAACGTAAATTTACATACACTGACTTGAATGAAAAATACAATGAAATGAACAACGAAAGTCTTATGCAATTTACATACAATTACTTATACCTACATGAGAGAAGCTCACCTTACGAGCTGGCTATGCATCTCTCGAATGCACAAATGAAATTCATAAATAAAATATTTACTTTACACTAGACCAGCTTTGTAAGATAGCTCCCCCCAAAAAAGATTATTTATTCCGGGCCTGAATCCATCGATTCAGACAGAGATAAATAATCTGCAACCACGTTATCTTTACCCGATATATGCTTTACATTAATACTATATGGTTGCAAAAATAATGACCACTTTGTTGACCTTTGATTATTATTCTTCATCTTATTAACAAAAGTTAAATGGTTGTAAGCCGAATAGATTGTAATTTCCTCATTTAGTGGTCTATTTACATAAATTTCTAATTTTCATATTGCTGTGACCAGTGCCAGCAGTTCCTTTTCAACTGTCGAGTAGGCTCGATGTTTCTTTAGCTTCGACGACATAAAACAAACAGGGTGAAGAATGCCTTCCCTATCTTCTTGCAATACGACGGCTCCAATCCCGTTATCCGAGGCATACACTTGGATAAGGAATTTCTCATTGAAATCCAGTGCTTGAAGTATCGGTTTTGAAGTTAATATGGCTTTCCTTTGACTTTTCCGTTTTCCTGGTATTTTGATAACATAGTTCCGGTCACTGCTCTTCTCCAAAATCCGGAATGGTTCTTGGAACTCGTTGGCGAGAGGGAATCTCCATATCAATGAGTAAACCAACACCTGCTGTCCTAGCTCAAACTGTCTATTCGTTCTCTTCATACCAAACCATTTCTTCGTTTTTCCTCAACTCCTCATTTTCAAGCATTCTAGGGAAAATTTCTTTCATTCGCCGACCCCTTTTTTCATATCCTTAACATATTCTCCATCCATTTCCTCTCATTCCTTCCCTTCTTCTGCCAACATTTTAATTGGTCCGTTGCTGAAGGGTTCTCCTCGTACAGTACTTCCATCGGGCGTAAGGGAGCTTTCTTGAAATACTCTTAGGCTTTACAGCCATCTGACAAACGTGACATGCACGGCAAAATTGGCTCACGTCCTTATCCATGCCAGGCCAGAAAAAGTGTTTCTTAGTCTTCTCTGTCGTCTTCCGTATTCCTATGTGTCCCGTCTCATGCGCTACGGCGATCACCGGTCTTTTTGATGGTGCAGGAATCAATATCTGAAGGTATATCACCCATTCGATATTCCAGGGATATCGGCAGGTCTATATTTCATCATAAGCAACCTGTCTTTAAGATAATAACAGGTGGAAGACTGCTGTGCCTCAGTCTCATCCACCACACGGAACAATAACTCTGTTAACGTTGCATTCTTCTGTTGCAATCCTATCAGCCTTTTCCTACTCACTTGTCCTACTTCTAACTCTGAGTTTTCTATTTCTTCCAGGTCCATTTCTTCTTTGTCTTCTTGTCCACGCGTCTGTAGTTCCTCTTCTCTCAGGCCTACTTGAGAGTTCTCCTCCTGCGTACCGTCAGGGGAATCCTTTTCTTTGGAAAACAAATCCCCCAAGTTCATCGCTCCTTTTGTTTTTCTTCTTAAGAAGCCACTTTCATCGCCATACTCCTAGTCGTCACACAAATAGGAAACAGATAAGGGTAGTCCTCCTCGAGTTCAGTCGTATGACTATACTTCTATGGCTTTTCCGTTACAATGGGACAAGGCACAAACGGTGCTCCACTAATTTCACTACCTACCAGGATGTCTACTCCTTCGACAGTCAATGAATCCTTTACCACAAAATCAAAATGACCTGTCACCAACTAGCATGACAGTTTCAAATGGCAAATAGGGGTAACCTCCTCACCTCCTATTCCCTTCAAAATAACCTAGCCTCCTGTGAGAGACTGTTCCACCAACGGGTGTACACCTCATGTCACCACGCTATGGTTACAACAATTGTCGCGCAATATCTTGACCGGGGTTTGCTCACTCCCATCGATTGCTGCTAACATACCTTCATAAATATATGGTTTAAAGGCATCCACTTGGGTGACGGCTTTCGGTTGGTTTGATCAACATTCCTTACTGATATGACCTCTCCTGCCACACTTATAACAGATATTATTAACCTTCTGCACGTCTTTCACGATACTTGAAGGAGGACGATTCGACGACTGTTGCTGTGGTACTATTGCATTCTGCATTCTGCTTTTGAATAGTACCAATGGTACTTCCGCTGTAACTATTAAACATGGTCACATAGTTATTACTGAACTGGTTTCCATAGTTCGACGAATACTTGACACTTGGTCAGAACAACGGCTAAAACTTCATACCCTTGCAGGGTTTACGACTGATAATATTATAATCTTCACTCAGCAAAGCGGTTTTATCAAGTTTCTTCACCTCTCTCTCTCTCTCTCTCTCTCTCTCTCTCTCTCTCTCTCTCTCTCTCTCTCTCAAGTACGGTCGAACATGTTCAAGAATTCCTTGTATTGTTCTACTACTGTCAATTCTTCTAAATCAACTATCTCCCTCACGTTCGCAGCCTCAATACATCTCTTAAAATATCGTCGAACCTTATAAGCGTAACCCAGAAAAGTTATTTTCTCGACCTTGCGCAAACTTCAGAACCTTTCACTATAATATTCAGGGGTCATCCGAATGAGACCATTTCAAAATGATCGAATTAACCTCTGGGCATTCGTCACATTAAACACGAGATTGTGCAAAGCAGGGGTCATCTCTGTCTGCGTTGCTAACTTTGTATGGGCATTCAACAGCTCCAATTCCCATGTGTGTCTTGCTTCTCCTATCTGTCTTCCTGTCTTCTCTCTTTTTCTTCCTGTCTTCTCTCTTTTTCTTCCTGTCTTCTCTTTTTCTTCCTGTCTCCTCTCTCTTCCTGCTCATCTTGCAATTTCTCTTGCTTCCATTTCCCTTGCATGTTTTACGACCTCTCTGGCTTCTTCCTTCTCTTCTGCCATCATATTCAACTTAACCAAATTCTCTTCTGCTGCAATTCGTTGAATCTCAGCCTCTATATTGCTGTCCGCTTTCATTCCTTTGGTTCCAAGGTTAGCTGATCCTTGCTTCACTACGAATTCTGCTTCAGCTTCCTCCAACAGTTCACGAGCTGCTACAATATCTTCTTCCGACAACTTTCCTGAGTTTATCAATGCATCTAAGGCTAGACCCTAGATTTGAGATTTAATCATTCCACTCGTCGCATGGCCACCACATGCCATTAAAGTTGAGTCACTGAACTTTAGTTATATTAGCTTCTGACAATTACTGAACATCTGGGTTTTCCTAAAACTCTTGGATATTAAACTGTGCCATCTTTAACACACTAATGATTAAACTCTTATTGAAATTTACATAAAAGTAACTGATAAACTTACGTGTTTTGGATCACACAAGGTAATCGAACAGTAAAACCAAAGTAAATACACCTCACTGCTCTCACCTAAATCTCACAGGGACAGTAAATTTATATAATACCAGCACGTACAGTAACAAAAATTTGAAATCGCCTTCAGAGTTTCATTTAAGTTTGAACATACTACACACGATATATGTTGGGTTAAAAACTTTCATTTTGGAGAGGACACACACTCGAGGCACTTGTGAGAGAGGAGGTTGGCTCTTCAACAGGGACAGGCTGGATCTCTTCTCCTGCAATGCATCTCTGGGGGCATGCATATATATATATATATATATATATATATATATATATATATATATATATATATATATATATATATATATATATATATATACAGTATATATATATATATATATATATATATATATATATATATATATATATATATATATATATATACATATTTATATATATATATATATATATATATATATATATATTGACTTAATTATTCTAGATTGTCATGGGTAGACATAATTCTTTAAAAAGGATATTATAAAAGACAGAAACATCTATTCCCAGTGTGAGCAGCGAGGTGAGACAGGATTCGACTATGGCCCTGTTTGGGCAATCCTGTCATCACTTTATTGTCGTCAAACTTTTGGAAGTAAACCAAGCCTCGCCGAGAGCGCCTGCCGTGATAAGGGGGCTTGTCCTGTTTTGGCCAAGATGTCATCGTCTTAATTAGGAGAGTCAGCATACTTTGAGACACCGAGCCTGAGGGAAATCCTTGTTTAGGATATATGTCATCATGAAAGGACACTTGCTGCCTTTTTGTTATGACTTAACACATGGTCCAGGTTACATCAGATATTTCTTCTAGAAGCTTCCATGGCGTGATCGAAGTGGGCGTTTTTGAGGAAGCCAATAGAGATGCAGAATTGTTAAAAAGAATGCCTTCTATGGAGATGACCACTGCCCACTGTAATGAACTACGCCTGTTCATGGGTATATAAACTTCAAGAAGAGATTGTCCAAGAGAGATAGAACAGGACATAAGACAAGAGAGGAACTATCTCCAAAGCAGATAAGATCCAAGTCCTAGCAAGATAAACATAGAACACCAGAAGTCTGATAGAGCCAGATTCTAACTTTCCTTTCAGACAACAAAAGCCCATCTCCAAAAAATCATGTTATGGCAGAGAAGAGACAAATTGAAGCAGCCAGCCCTTCCTGCTTGTGATGAGAATAGCCAACACTGCCAGCAGCCTGCTTCAGTTCAACAGTATCATCGAATTCCTGGGAGAAGACCTCTGATGTCCCTTCTTGATGCCACCCTTTTTGTGACTTTTTCGAATCAGGTCATCGTGCCAGTTTCATCTGAACTTCAGCCACCCCTCTGCAACGTTCTCAAACCTGAAGTCACCATACCAGTATCGTCTCAGCAGCTGCAGAAAACCTCTATGTCCCATCTTGATGCAACCCTTTTTGTGCCGTCTTTGAATCCGGTCATCGTGCCAGTTTCATCTGAACTTCAGCCGCTCTTCTGCAACGTTCTCAAGCCTTTAGTCTCCGTAACAGTATCGTCTCAGCAGCTGCAGAAAACTATTCCTTAAGTATTTCTACCTTACTGACTGTTCCCATTTTCTGTTGATGTTTTGATTGATTTGATTTGTCAGTTAAAGTAACCGAAGAAGTAACTTTAATTTTCTTTGTAAGTTTGTGAATAAATGTGTTATGTTTTTTTATGAGTTTCTTTTTATACTTATTTCCTATGTTTCAATGTTGGTTGTTGTTGACATTTATTTCACTTATTAAAAGAACCTGTGACAATTTTCAGATCATTACATAGATCCTTCTAGGTCAGAGGGTCTAGAGGCTTGGGGGCAATGCCTAGTGGCGTAACATTGCCAACAATCATGTATCAGACGCATACCAACGTCAAAACAAGGCAACTCTCTCTCAGCTAACTCCGCCCACCCCCATGCTCAAAGCCATATAAAAAGATAAAACTAACTCTGGGTTTTTCGAAAATATTCTGAACACGTGGAAAATATAAAGATTACAATTTCTCACAAACATGGTGCAATACCTCATGAAAGCATAAAAAATTACATAAGCCCTCATTCATACCTCGTATGGTTCGTACAGCACACTTAAACGATCACACTTAAACGAGATTGCATAAGACTTCGTTAACAAAATATGTGAAATAAAAAGTTAATTCTTAAAAGTAACGTAAATTTACATACATTGACTTGAATGAAATATACAATAAAATGAACGACAAAAGGCTTATACAATTTACATACAATTAATTATACCTTATGTGCCAGCTATACACCTCTTAAATACAGAAATGAAATACATGAATAAAATATTTATTCAGAAAACGGAATTGGTACGAGAGTAGCATCATCTGCATATGCAACGAGCTTGTTTTCTTAAACAAATCACATGTGTATATAGAATAAAAAGAAATGGGCCAAGAACACTACCCGGAGGAACACCAGATTTCACATCCCTATACTCACTATGGTTGCATTTGCTTTTGCAAGTGGTTCTGTTTCTAGCAGGACACAAGCATTACCTAGCTATTTTAACCAATTGAGAGCCATGTATTTCTGTACAAAATCCAAGATTTTTTTTTTACAACAGCCATTTTTTTCACACAGCTTCAGTTCCAGCACACATACACAGAGACATCTGACACACACACATAACAAAGTTAGTGCCTCGATCAGTTTAGTAGAATATTTTTATCCCTGTAGGTAAATAAGCATAACTAGATACACTATACACTTATCTACGAGAAAATTTGCATCTGAGAGAGAGAGAGAGAGAGAGAGAGAGAGAGAGAGAGAGAGAGAGAGAGAGAGAGAGAGAGAGAGAGAGAGAGAATAATAATAATTTGATCAAACCAAAACCGATGGATACGTTTGAAAATCTGAACATTAAATCCATAAGAAGTATCATCAATTTCGATTAAGTTGTGAGAGTACTGTGCCTCTGAAGAGCTGTTCAGCCTCTCTAGTAATTGAAGCATTGAAGGGTCTTGATCAGCAGCAGTTTGGTCCCTTAGCAGCGAATTGTTATCATGTAGGCGAGGTTCTTCAAACACCGTTCTTCTGAGTAAAATGTTCCCTTTTAATAAGAAAATACTTTTCTGATTCCGATTAACTTGTTGAGACTCCGTCTTCTTTTTCATTCTACAATAATTAATCCAAATGTTACCAGATCTTTTTCTTGTCTGTCACCACTAACACCACTCATGACTGTATGATACATGTTAGGCTTGTTTGTCCCATAAACTATGATAAACACAAATATGTAAAGGTTCGATATTCAATAGCCCTTATCCACATCACTCACTTTTATCGTGCTTCGCTGTTTCCTGGAACATTCTACTCGCTTCTCTTCAAGAGGCAAACTGTCGTCACCTAAGAAGGAAAACTCATTTATATACTTGTAGTTGTTACAGCGGCAGAACTTCACTCATGTAGGTCTGCTCGCCTCTGTCTCTTCTAAAGTATCGATGACCTCTACCAGTAAGACAGCAACTGGTTACCACAAATAAATAAAAATGAAGTTTATAAATTGTAGTATGAGATATTCGAATTTTTAAAATCAAAACAAGAATACCATTAACATCTGAATATTGAACGATACACGTGCCTTATTTTCAAGTTAAACTCTTGAGCCTTGGGTTAGGATAAACAATACCTTTAAACGTTTAAACAAGGGGAGAGAGAGAGAGAGAGAGAGAGAGAGAGAGAGAGAGAGAGAGAGAGAGAGAGAGCGCTTTAACATGTGAATTATCATAATCTTCACTCACCCTCAACAACAACCCCCAAAATTAATAACCTACCCCAATCATCCTTGTCTAGACGCCTGACCTATTGGAAACATACCTTGAAAGGTAACTATGCAAATTACAAAATGTGTGTATATATATATGTTTATATATATATATATATATATATATATATATATATATATATATATATATATATATGTTTATATATATATATATATATATATATATATATATATATATATATATATATATGTTTATATATATATATATATATATATATATATATATATATATATATATATATTGTTAACGTAAACGTAAAATACATCAACTAATGTTTAATTACACATTCATTCGCAAACTGTATTATATGCACACAAATACAGTATATATATATATATATATATATATATATATATATATATATATATATATATATATATATATATATAGAGAGAGA
>NC_090725.1:270824388-270844388 GCF_036898095.1 Palaemon carinicauda
ATACGGTGCAAAAACAAAATCATGCAACGTCCCTCTAATGAGGCTTACAATGCATCCTGAATGCATTATTGTATGCCTTACAGGATGGTCTTTGCAGAAACCCTTTAGAGACCATAGCGCTACCCACTTTTTAGTTTTCCAAGTTACTTCCGTTGCCTTCCACCATCTGCCAAACGTCTAACAATTAGTTCATACTGAAACTGCGGGTTTGCCGGCAAGCCAGATGCACCTGGGCGTCGAAGAGCTTCCCAGGTTCCAGTGCCGGGTTAAGATGGCCAAGTTTCTTATATCCAATTGACAGCTAAATTGCCATCATCATTCCAAGAAATTCCTTCATATGAGTAATTTCAGGATCTACGATATAAAAAGAACAGCATTAAATAATATGTGAAATAATACGGGCTTTAATTCAAAGGAGCCTGTTGTTGCACGGTGTCTAGCTTTTAATGTTCAAACATTTAGTAACTTTAAGAAGAATGCAGATGAATGATATGCAAAGTTGTTTAAAATATGAGCCTTTATTTCTTATCTATGTTGAAGTAATCAACAAAATTACACGATATAGGTTTCAAACAAGAATGCTCAAATAGTCTGTCCATTTCATTCTGGAAAGCATTCCACTTTCATTAAAACACAACTGAAAAAAAAAATTCCATTAGACAGCAAAATTCTTTCCTCAATTTACTAATACGCATCCATAATACAATTGTTATCAATCTCTCTTCGGATATCTTTTCTAAAGAGTAAAATATTGGGTCATGAAAAGAGAGAAAAGCGACGGACGGAAGTCGCTTGCCAAAATTCGACGAAACATGAACATAATCACGTTAAAGATATTACTAAGAAAATTTACAAAACATTTTACAAAATAAAAAACTTTACCAAAATACTTTGTCACATATGCACATGTAACTGGCTTAAACTTTACCAAAATATTTTGTCACATATACACATGTAACTGGTTTAAACTTTACCAAAATATTTTGTCACATATACACATGTAACTAGTTTAAACTTTACCAAAATATTTTGTCCCATGAACATTTAACTGACTTTGTCCGCTCTTTTTAAAAAAGAAATACCATTCGTGAATATCACAGCAAACATAGGCATTCAGATTTACCCGGGCGGTACCATCCTGTACGTACTAATATGTATACGGTTAATTCTAACAGTCTTGCCTTTTGCATCATAAGATTCAATAGTACACAGTAATACAGAAGTTTTATTACAGCTGTGTCCATATTTTGGAACGACCTATCTAATTGAGAGGTTGATTCGGCGAAACTTCAGAAGTTCTAACTACAGTTATTGCACGTTTTTCTCTTGAACAGGTTAATGCAAGTCTCATTTATAGTTTATGACTGATCTATTCTAACGTTGTTACTGATCTTAGAATATTCTACTGTAGATAATATTGTATAGTTTATTGCTTTTTTTTTTCTCTCCTTTGTGCAATCGACTGATTTCTTTGTTGGAGCCCTTGGGCTTGTAGCATCCTGCTTTTCCAACTAGGGTCGTAAACTGGCTGCTAATAATAATATTAATAATAATAATAATAATAATAATAATAATAATATCTAACAGCTACTCGTGACGGATATTGTTTACGAGATAGGCATTGTTCCTCGTTGATGTCGCTCACTATCGAGCAATTCACTGTAATGTTGCTACATTTAATAGCACAATTAAGAAGGCCACATGATAGCTGTGTCTTTTCAATTGTAGATATTACAATGGAATTTGGCAGGAACAGAGAAACTATGTTTCACACCAATCCCTAAAATTTTCATTTGGATATGTGAATTATTCCAGGAACAATTTACTCCACCGCCAAAAATAACCATTCAACCCATAACGAAATAAACATTTTCTGCGACTTTTCTAAGGCAGATATCAACATGAATTTGGTATGTACAAAGTAAATATGAGTAAATATCCATCCCATAAATCCCTGAAAATATCATTTAGATATGTGTAGTATTCTAAGAGTAATTTACGGTGCCGCCAAAAATCGGCCTCCCGAGGATATCTAAAAATGGCTACTATACCAACCGTGTGTCACACGATCGTACACTACTGTGACTTTTCTATGGCAAGTATCAAAATTGGTATGTATGTAGGTCACATCACACCCTGTGAAAATCATTTGGATATCTGTAAAACTCTAGGAGTAGCTTGCGGTTACTCACTGACTTTTAAGCTAAAAGTCGTCACTTACGAACAAAGGTGACAGCTAGGGCATGCCTATACCAGGTATGAACATGAAAATGAGCAGATATAAAGCTTATATATATCTAAATAATTCATTAAAATTTCATTTGAATATATTTATTGGTATAGGAGTTATTGACCCCACCACCGAAAATATCAGCTTCTTCGCCAACGCACCCCTCCCCCCCACCTCCGAAATCTATGGCGATCGAAAAATGGCTAAAGTGACCTTTCTATGGAAAATATCAATACGAAAATTTGTATGAATGTAGTTCATATAACACCCATCGCACCTGTAAAAACTATTTGGATACCTGTAAAACTCTAGGATTAGTTTGCTGCTCTTCACTGACTTTACAAACAAAAGTGACAGCTAGGGCGTGCCTATACTAGGTATGACTATGAAAATGGGCAGAAATAAAGCTTATATATATATATATATATATATATATATATATATATATATATATATATATATATATATATATATATATATATATATCTAAATAATCCTTTAAAATCTCATTTGAATATATTTATTGGTATAGAGTTATTGACCCAGCCGCCGAAAATATCAGCTTCTCCCCCCCCCCCTCCCCTCACCAAGCGATAATAATAAAATGGAATGACTGAGCTATGGGTTGAGTGAGATTCATTCGCAAAAATTTTGGCATTTCATATACGGTCGTTCGCGATGATGATGATGATAACAATAATAATAATAATAATAATAATAATAATAATAATAATAATAATAATAATAATAATAATAATGAAAATAATAATAATAATGAAAATAATATTAATAATAACAACAATAACAATAATAATAATAATAATAATAAATAATAAAGATGATAATAAATAATAATAATAATAATAATGAATAATAAATAATAATAATAATAATAAATAATGATAATAATCATAGTAATAATAATAATAATAATAATTATAATAATAATAATAATAATATTGATAATAATAATATTGATAATAATAATAATAAATAAATAATGATAAAATAATAATAATGAAAATTATAATAATAATAATAATAATAATAATAATAATAATATCATTATTATTACTTGCTAAGCTAGTTGGAAAAGCAGGATGCTATAAGCCCAGAGGCCCCAGCATGGAAAATAGCTAGGTGAGGAAAGGAAACAAGGAAAAATTAAATATTTTAAGAACAGTAACAACATTAAAATAAATATTTCCTATATAAACTATAAAAAACTTTAACAAAACAAGAGAAACACAAATTAGATAGAATACAGTAGTGTGCCCGAGTGTACCCTCAAGCAAGAGAACTCTAACCCAAGACATTGAAAGACCATGGTACAGAGACTATGGCACTACCCAAGACTAGAGAACAATGGTTTGATTTTGGACTGTCCTTCTCCTAGAAGACCTGCTTACCATAACTAAAGTCTTTTCTACCCTTACAAAGAGGGAAGTGGCCACTGAACAATCAGAGTGCAGTAACCCCTTGTATAAAGAAGAATTGTTTGGTAATCTCAGTGTTGTCAGGTGTATGAGGGCAGAGAAGAATATGTAAACAATATGCCAGACTATTTGGTGTATGTGTAGGCAAAGGGAAAGTGAACCGAAACCAGAGAGAAGGATCCAATGTAGTAATATCTGGCCAGTCAAAGGACACCGTAACTCTCTAGCGATAGTATCTCAACGGGTGGTTGGTGCCTGGTCAACCTACTACATAAAAATAATAATAATAATAATAATTAATAATAATAATAAAAATACCAAAAATAATAATAATAATAATAATAATAATAATAATAATAATAATAATAATAATAATAACAATAATAATAATAAAAGAAGAAGAATAGTAATAAAAAAACTAATAAAAAAAATAAAATAATAATAATAATAATAATAATAATAATAATAATAATAAAAATAATAATAATAATAAAAGAAGAAGAATAGTAATAAAAATAAGAATAAAAATAACACTAAAAATAAAAATAACAATAAAAATAAAAGTAATAATAAAAATAAAAATAATAATAAAAATAAACAATAATAATAGAAATAAATAATAATTATAAAAACAAATAATGATAATATAAATAATAAGAATAATAATAATAATAATAATAATAATGATAATGATAAAAATGAATAATGATAATAAATAATAATGATAATAATAATAATAAATACTAATATCAATAATAATAGTAACTAATAATAATACAGTAATAATAATAATAAATAATAAACAAATAATAAATAATCAATAAAAAATAAAATAATGAACCATGAATTATAATAATAACAATAACAATAATAATAATAATAATAATAATAATAATAATAATAATAATAATAATCATATGATGATGATGATGATGATGATGATAAGTCTAGGGGTGAAAAAGTTTACTCGTTATTGAATGGAAGTGAACCTAAGACATGTACTGGTAACTGCATAATGTACCAACTTACACTCCAGGGAAGTTCATCTTCCTTTCCATTAACCTTTACAGAATATTCTGTGATCTGATCCCTCTGAGTCTTAATCTGTCATTCTTTTTCAAGCTCTGGTCCCCCTTCCTTATGAATTACCCATATTTCATTTACCTCCATCCTTCTTTTCTTCTACTTCTTCTTCAGGCATATGGCAGGTTTGGCATTTACTGTCAAATTGATAAGCGAAATATACATATGAAAAATATCGATTATGATTATTTAAAGAATTTGTGAAATCCACTAGCTTGAGTTCGGAAAATCATTAGTGGAAAAAATACAAGGTAAATAATTTATTTTCCAATTTTCCAATTTAAATTCCAATTCAACAGTGTTATTCACATTAATTGAAGATTGCCTAAATGCCCATCCATAGGAATATAATGAGAAAGGAACCACCAATTTTCTTGGAGTCCTTTCTCAACCACTAGCACCACTGACGCCAGGGAGTCACAAAACCCAAAAATATCCTATACAGTCTCCTATATCTCCCCATGGTCACGGCACTATTTATAAAAAGATCAAAAAAAAAAAAAAAAAAGAATTCTGCGGATTGGAGTAGTAGCTTTCCAAAGGGGTTCTGTCTATGACGTAGATGTGTGACGTCATGAGGCACACCTTCCGATGCACCAGGTGAAGGGAAGGGAGAACAGCGGAACCGGCCAAAGACTGAGAGATGCGACAACAGCTCTCTAGTGTCCTGGCAGCTAAGTTAATGAATAAAAGAATCCCTATCAACTACACCAAAATGATTACCATATGAACAACCTTAATCATACTGAATGGGAAAAAAAAATCAGAAAAAAATTAAGAAAACAATAAATTTTAAAATTGTATTTTATGCTCTGGATTATATTTTTAAAACTGTTTTGTGAAACCTTCGTTTCCATTTAGTTCATGATTTAATATTCTGATGTAAAATACCGTAATTACCCAAGAAATCTTATGAATTAAAGACCTGATGTTTTTATTTTATAGGCAATTAGTTGCCTAATGCTATCTCAAGATAGAAATATTCTGAATAAACTCGAATTCCGTTAAATTTACGCCTCTGTGTTCTCTTCCACAAGATACTATACATAAGTTATGAAAGTCTTTAGAAAAAAATAACTGAACGTGGCCTAATACTTTGGTTAAGCAGAACACAAAAGAAGCAGAACATAATTTTTTAACAAATAACACGAAGTTCTGCAAATGAGTAATAGCCAAAAATTCCAAGTTAAATAATTCAATTCGCTTAGCACTACAGTTTACATCTATATATAAATCTACCATATTTTACTAATATATTTCGCAAATCTAATTTCAAGCACTCGGCAGACCTTTTCTGTACAAAATATTGATCGTCAATCAAAAAAAAAATAAACTTGTAATAATAGTCTGATTTCCTCTTTCAGTAATCTGACATTTTAAGGCCTATTTCTAAATATCAATCACTATTTTTTCATACAATTTCACATGAACATATTTTTGCTGATACCTTCAAAAATTATTTATCTAATTATATTTATGAACAGTTTAATATAATTTATCATATACCATATATATATGTATATATATATATGTGTGTGTGTATATATATATATATATATATATATATATATATATATATATATATATATATATATATATATATATATATATATATATTGTGTGTATACACATATCTATCTATCTATCTATCTATCCACTACACAGTTAATACAGTCCTTTACCATTTCCTACCTTCAACATTAATTTCAACTCATTTACAATAAATTTTGCGCTATTACTAATTATTATCACCAGCAGTTCTGTGCGGAACAATAATTTAAAAAAAAAAAAAAAAAAAAAAAAAAAAAAAAAAAAAAAAAAAAAAAAAAGACAGGCCATCCTTGACCCTTCTGTCAACTTGTAAAGCCTGATCAACACAGTCTGGAGAGCGTGCTTGAGTGTACACTCGGCTATGGGACCTATAGCCAAAGATAGTGGAAGGCCAGTGGGTCAGTTGGCTTCATAAATTCCGGTGCACTGATGTCTCCTTAGCTTTCCCTGAAGTGTACCAGAAGTAATGAAGCCAACTGTACCAAGGCTATAATCACTATCCGAGACTAGAGAACGTTGGTTTGTTATCGGAATGCCCCTATCCCAGAAGAGCTACTTGCCACATCTAAGGGTCTCTTTTACTATTACCATGTGAACAAGTAGCCACTAAACAAACGAGTGTGTAATGTGTAGAATGTTTATTGTTGTCAAATGTGCGAGGAAAGAGGAGAAGTGTAACGAATATGCCACAATATTTGTTATGTATAAGCTAAGAAAAATACCGAACCTCAACAGAAAACGGTATGGCCAATACTTAAAGAATCTTTAAACTCTCTAGTGGTGGTGGTGCATCAACAGGTGGCTGACGCTTTACTTCTACGAATTTGAAACTTATTTCCTCAAACTCCCCGGAGAATTTATCCACTCATACCAATTCACCCAACGGAGAAAATATAAAGAATAATTGTAGGGGATAATACACCGTCTATTGAAACAGCCTTTCCAAAAACTTACAATCAGATAAAAATCTAACTACGGTAACGTGTTGGATACAACAACGGTTTCTCAATCAATAATTTCAAGTTGAAATTGGTCGGTTCTTGGTTAGTAAGCCATGATAATCCTAGACATCGTGAGTACTTAAGCACATTTGGTCATCAATGAAAGCTATGATTAACCTTTAGAGTCTGGGGGAAATGACAAAAGTCATGCCACGATCTAAAAATTAAACCAACAGTTCGAGCAACTATATTCGTTTAAATTTCACATTCAAGTCTACAATATTTTTCAACATTTTTTTCCTAGTTTATCCTAAACTTTGCAACTCTGCATATATCTATTTGGATTTTATATTCAATTTTACAAGATCTTCTCAATTTCACATTCAATATACTCCTGATTTTATACTCATTGCCCCCATTAGAACCCAGATATTTATTATTATAATTATTAATATTATTACTAGCCATGCTACGACCCTCGTTGGAAAAGCAGTGAGCAAAGAAAAAAAGGAAATAACAAATAAACAAATATATAAGTTATGAATAAGAATATAGAAAATTCAAGATCAGTTACAACGTTAGAATAGATCAGTCATATATAAACGATAGAAAGAAACTTATGACTACTGTTCAGCATGAAAAGAATTTGCAAAAAGTTTGAATTTTTCCAGTTTCCCCGGTTCCAACGACATATTAGGAAGATCATTCCACAATCTGGTCACAGCTAGAATAAAACTTCTAGAATACAATGTAGCATTGTGCTTTATACTGGAAAAGCCATGCTTGTTAAAATTACAGGATAGTGCAGTCAGGGAAGATCTGAATGCAGCGGATGGTGCGAATTATGAAAAGTCATATGCAACATGCATAAAGACCTAAATGAACAACGGCGCCAGAGATTAATATCAAGATCAAGAATCAAGATATTAATAGACTGCAAGTTTCCATCCAACAAATTAAGATGGCAGTTTGCAACTGAAGACCATACAGGAGAACAATTCTCAAGACAAGGGAGAATGAAAGAATTAGAACATTTCTACCGGATAAACTGATCACCAAAAATCTTAAAAGACTTTCTCAATAAGCCATTTTTTTGTGCCAATGAAGAAGAAACAGACCTGGTGTTTCTCAGAGGTAAATTTCTAATCAAGAATCCAACGTAGAATTTTAAATGAATAGTTAAAGAGACATTGTCAATGCACAGATCTTCAACTTATTTTCTCATATCGTCTGATTTCCTAACTGTAATTAGCACATAATCTAATGAAAAATCACTCTACTCTTTCTTATAATTCATAACTTTCGAATTTAAGCATCGTTGTGATAATCATCTAAGTGCTAATTCAGAACATAAGTTTAAATAGTTAATTAAAAATATTCAAAATGTCATATTCCCATTTTTTTTTTATTCTTTTTTTCTTTGCACGAAAATTTACAGTTAATTTTAAACTACACTATATTCAAGTTAATTTCCCTTTAATAATCGTATAATTCCAAAACACACTAATTTTAACTTAATTTTCCCTCTCATCTAACCATTCTAATACTAACATTCTCAGTTTACATTTCCTCTTATCTAAATTTCAAATAGGAGTGAATTTCCCTTTCATATTTCATATAATTACATCTGACTACCTTTTTCTAAACTCCCCCTTTACATTTGAGTTAATTGCAAATCACATTTCCGACAATTACACCATCGTATTTCAATGGATTTCGCCTTCTCCTCACTGAGTATCTTTAGCTCTAGCCACAAAAATCTTTGATTTACAATTCCACAAATTGATCATTCACGATTAAATTTTACATAAATGGATACCGTAAAATATGATAATCACTATTTAGCAGGGTAACATCCTTGTAACCATTTTATAAGCGGAACTGAATATCGAGTTTTAACGTACTTCACACCAAACATACTTTTTACAAGAATCCACACAAACCGTCTAACTTCTAGATAACATCAAACTTTGTTACGCATACATTTGTAAGTGATGAATCCGAAGGGGAACTATATAAGAAAAAAAAATCTTACCATTTTAGGTGGAATTGGAACCATAATATGTTATGCTAATGTAGGAGTTGTAACTCACACCGCTATGAATTAGTATAAGAATCTATTCCATACTACACTTTATATATCTTCTGCGGAATCTTAGAAGTAATAGAAAAAATTCACGAAGGAAAGAATAACCCAACTCATTTGAAGTATAATGAAGTACATAAGAAGCCGACGAATAGAATTTTAAAAAGAACAATTAAAACACTGTAAATATATGTATAAACAGCAGCTGATAATGACCTGAAAATCAAATCAAAAGAACTTGGATTTTTCAAGAAGCACTGCATCATCTCTGAAACTTGAGGATATCAACCTCCTCATCATTGGCAGAAAGAATAATCTACGGCCCTACAGTATCACAAAGACGAATTCTGGTATAGGGCGGTGTTACATCATGCCATTATAACAAAGATTCGACGTTCAGCAAAATAAGTGGCATTCATAACCTCTAGAATTCTCTGCTGCTTGGGCAGAGTACATAGGTTCACAGCAGTTTTTTATATAACCGAATATACGGGACGCTTTTGGGCAAGGGTTCGTGTTAGTTTAAGGCCAGCTTTATCTACACGAACTAGTATTAGAAGCAAATTCTAGTTTGAAATCAAACATGCATTAAATATTCTTTAATTGTCAAAACCATAATCGTCGGTGAAGGGATAACAGAAAGACTACTTTGCCTATTGAATAAAGGTTACAATTTTTTTTTCATCATAAAAGCAATGCAAGAAGACTCGTCAATGCTCTGACAAAAGACTGAAACATGGGTAATAATGCAAAAAGTTGAAACATATGGTAATAATTTAAAAATCTATATATATATATATATATATATATATATATATATATATATATATATATATATATATATATATATATATATATATACAGTATATATATATATATATATATATATATATATATATATATATATATATATATATATATATAACCTTATCAGTAGATTAAATTGTGCGATAATGTAAGTGCAGTAAAAAAAAAAAATCTGGGAATAAGAATAGCAAAAGTGGGCAAATAATTCATCATGTTAAGTATAACCTTAGTTATTTGTCGGAATTCTAGTCTAACGGCAACACCACACACATATCTACGAAGGATTTCTGCTCAAGTTTGCAGCAACTTAATTCTATATTACAAAGGCAAATAATTACAGCTATAAAAGCACCTTTCAGCTGTTATTCTTTTTTCAAGGACAATAAAAATTAATGTAAAAAACTGGTCTTAAACCTGTACCTTTACAACAAATACACATATTCACTTTCAGATGATAATACGCTAATCAAACAACTATACTAGTCAATTGAGACCACTGTTCACAACATCTTACACAAAATTTCCCATAATTTTTAAAGATTAGTTTTATAAGTAACCAAGTAACAATCGCCAGTTTAAGCATAAATGAACTCGAACCTAATGTCGAGGTCAGGGATATAACTTGAGTATATCCAAAACGACATCTATCGCAAGTACATTAGTAATTCATATCTAGATAAGTATTAGTTGTCGGTCACTTGAATCAAAGCTTATAAAGACAATAAATGTTAAATCAGCAAATGGCAAACCATTTGAAACCTGTGACATTAAATATTGTTTTCGGTTCTCAGAAACAATTTCTGGAAATGACTAAATGAAAGTTAAAAAAAAAAAACATTTTATATATATATACTGTATATATATATATATATATATATATATATATATATATATATATATATATATATATATATATATATATATATATATATATATTATTACATTTAAGCTTCCTAGGGATTTAGTACGAAAGACGAGAAACAAAATGTTAACCAGCCGAATACTATTGAACCAAGACTATATATAGAATGGGTACCAATCCCCCATCACCAAATAAATAAACCCTGTTTACTTCATGGCAAGTTTAAGCACAGTTAGCATTCGGTAATGTAATATCATGGCACGCCCGACGACATAAAAAAGTTAACTATTTACCAAAATTTTCATATTTTCATAGACAACTGCTGCTATCTTTCCATGCTTCCGCTTTTTGTCATCTTAAATAATCCATAGTTAATTTCAGTATGCCCTTTTGATTTTGCATAATCTAGAACTGTCTCTTTATCTTATTTTTGTGTACATTTAAAACTCGGTTCAAAAGACTTATTGGGGGGTATTCATAAAAATGAAGGATATCCTTGTAAGCATAAGGTAGAAGTATAAGGTAACTCTCTGAAGCAAAAGGTAGAAGTATAAGCAAATCTTTCTTTCCATATTCATAATGATTACCTTTTACTTGCGAGGTTATCCTCCAAGCAGAAGTAAGAGGTTGACTCGTGTTTCGGGAGCGCTTAGTTACATGTTGGAACTTGTAATATTTCATTTCAGCTATCAAGATAAGAAAGAGTTTAGTATTTATAATACGTATTTAATGCCCTGTTTTTACTTGTATTTAATTAGGTTTACGCATCAGATAGAACACAGACGCCGCCGCGCCTTCCCCAAAGCCTCGCTGGCGACATCTATCCCCCACCCCTTGCATTAGAAGTTCTTTGACCTCTTTTTAGCTCCCCCACCCCTTGCATTAAAAGTTCTTAGACCTCTTTATAGCTCCAACACCCCTTGCATTAGAAGTTCTTTGACTTCTTTTTAGCTCCCACACCCCATGCATTAGAAGTTCTTTGACCTCTTTTTAGCTTCCCCACCCCTTGCATTAGAAGTTCTTTGACCTCTTTTTAGCTCCCACACCCCTTGCATTGGAAGTTCTTTGACCTCTTTTTAGCTCCCACACCCCTTGCATTAGAAGTTCTTTGACCACTTTTTAGCTCCCCCACCCCTTGCATTAGAAGTTCTTTGAGCTGTTTTAAGCTCCCACACCCCTTGAATTAGAAGTTCTCAGACCTCTTTGTAGCTTCCCCATCCCTTGCATTAGAAGTTCTTTGACCTCTTTTTAGCTCCCACACCCCTTGCATTAGAAGTTCTTTGACCTCTTTTTAGCTCCCACACCCCTTGCATTAGAAGTTTTTTTACCTTTTTTTAGCTCCCACACCCCTTGCATTAGAAGTTCTTTGACCTCTTTTTAGCTCCCACACCCCTTGCATTAGAAGTTCTTTGACCTCTTTTTAGCCTCCCCACCCCTCGCATTAGAAGTTCTTTGACCTCTTTTTAGCTCCCACACCCCTTGCATTAGAAGTTCTTTGACCTCTTTTTAGCTTCCCCACCCCTTGCATTAGAAGTTCTTTTTGACCTCTTTTTAGCTCCCACACTCCTTGCATTAGAAGTTCTTTGACCTCTTTTTAGCTCCCCCACCCCTTGCATTAGAAGTTCTTTGACCTCTTTTTAGCTTCCCCACCCCTCGCTTTAGAAGTTCTTTGACCTCTTTTTAGCTTCCACACCCCTTGCATTAGAAGTTCTTTGACCTTTTTTTAGCTCCCCACCCATTGCATTAGAAGTTCTTTGACCTCTTTTTACCTCCCCCACCCCTCGCATTAGAAGTTCTTTGACATCTTTTTAGCTCCCACACCCCTTGCATTAGAAGTTCTTTGACCTCTTTTTAGCTCCCACACCCCTTGCATTAGAAGTTCTTTGAGCTGTTTTTAGCTCCCCCACCCCTTGCATTAGAAGTTCTTTGAGCTCTTTTTAGCTCCCACACCCCTTGCATTAGAGGTTCTTTGAGCTCTTTTTAGCTCCCACACCCCTCGCATTAGAAGTTCTTTGGCCTCTTTTTAGCTCCCCCACCCCTCGCATTAGAAGTTCTTTGACCTCTTTTTAGCTCCCACACCCCTTGCATTAGAAATTCTTTGAGCTCTTTTTAGCTCCCACACCCCTCGCATTAGAAGTTCTTTGGCCTCTTTTTAGCTCCCCCACCCCTCGCATTAGAAGTTCTTTGAGCTCTTTTTAGCTGCCCCACCCCTTGCATTAGAAGTTCTTTGAGCTCTTATTATCTCCCCCACCCCTTGCATTAGAAGTTCTTTGAGCTCTTTTTAGCTCCCACACCCCTTGCATTAGAAGTTCTTTGAGCTCTTTTTAGCTCCCACACCCCTCGCATTAGAAGTTCTTTGGCCTCTTTTTAGCTCCCCCACCCCTCGCATTAGAAGTTCTTTGACCTCTTTTTAGCTCCCACACCCATTGCATTAGAAGTTCTTTGAGCTCTTTTTAGCTCCCACACCCCTCGCATTAGAAGTTCTTTGGCCTCTTTTTAGCTCCCCCACCCCTCGCATTAGAAGTTCTTTGACCTCTTTTTAGCTCCCCCACCCCTTGCATTAGAAGTTCTTTGACCTCTTTTTAGCTCCCACACCCCTCACATTAGAAGTTCTTTGACCTCTTTTTAGCTCCCACACCCCTCACATTAGAAGTTCGTGGACCTCTTTTTAGCTCCCACACCCCTCGCATTAGAAGTTCTTTGACCTCTTTTTAGTTCCCCCACCCCTTGCATTAGAAGTTCTTTGACCTCTTTTTAGCTCCCACACCTCTTGCATTAGAAGTTCTTTGACCTCTTTTTAGCTCCCACACCCCTAGCATTAGACGTTCTTTGACCTCTTTTAAGCTCCCCCACCCCTCGCATTAGAAGTTCTTTGACCTCTTTTTAGCTCCCACACCCCTCGCATTAAAAGATCTTTGACCTCTTTTTAGCCCCCACACCCCTCGCATTAGAAGTTCTTTGACCTCTTTTTAGCTCCCACACCCCTCGCATTAGAAGTTCTTTGACCTCTTTTTAGCTCCCACACCTCTTGCATTAGAAGTTCTTTGACCTCTTTTTAGCTCCCACACCCCTAGCATTAGACGTTCTTTGACCTCTTTTAAGCTCCCCCACCCCTTGCATTAGAAGTTCTTTGACCTCTTTTTAGCTCCCACACCCGTTGCATTAGAAGTTCTTTGACCTCTTTTTAGTTCCCCCACCCCTTGCATTAGAAGTTCTTTGACCTCTTTTTAGCTCCTCCACCCCTAGCATTAGAAGTTCTTTGACCTCTTTTTAGCTCCCACACCCCTTGTATTAGAAGTTCTTTGACCTATTTTTAGCTCCCACACCCCTTGCATTAGAAGTTCTTTGACCTCGTTTTAGCTCCCCCACCCCTCGCATTAGAAGTTCTTTGGCCTCTTTTTAGCTCCCACACCCCTAGCATTAGAAGTTCTTTGACCTCTTTTCAGCTCCCACACCTCTCGCATTAGAAGTTCTTTGACCTCTTTTTAGCTCCCACACCCTTTGTATTAGAAGTTCTTTGACCTCTTTTTAGCTCCCACACCCCTTGCATTAGAAGTTCTTTGACTTCTTTTTAGCCCCCCCACCCCTCGCATTAGAAGTTCTTTGACCTCTTTTTAGCTCCCACACCCCTAGCATTAGAAGTTCTTTGACCTCTTTTTAGCTCCCACACCCCTTGTATTAGAAGTTCTTTGACTTCTTTTTAGCTCCCACACCTCTAGCATTAGAAGTTCTTTGACCTCTTTTTAGCTCCCACACCTCTAGCATTAGAAGTTCTTTGACCTCTTTTTAGCTTCCACACCTCTAGCATTAGAAGTTCTTTGACTTCTTTTTAGCTCCCACACCTCTAGCATTAGAAGTTCTTTGACCGCTTTTTAGCTCCCACACCTCTAGCATTAGAAGTTCTTTGACTTCTTTTTAGCTCCCACACCTCTAGCATTAGAAGTTCTTTGACCTCTTTTCAGCTCCCTTACCTCAAGCATTAGAAGTTCTTTGACCTCTCTTTATAGCTCCCACACCTCTAACATTAGAAGTTCTTTGACCTCTCTCTTTAGCTCCCACACTTCTATCATTAGAAGTTCTTTCACATATATTTCTAGGTTCCATACTTTTAGTATTAGAGGGTCTTCGATTTATATTTTGAGGTGCCTTACTTCTAGCATTAGAGGCTCTCTATTTTTAGGTGTCTTACCTCTGGCATTAGAGGCTCCTCTTCGCTGTTCTCTCCTGTCTTCTAGTTTTCAAGATCTTCTTTCATTAGATTATCTGTTTCTTTCGAGATTTCATTGTCTCTTCCTTAGTTCGTCAGTGTCCTTCTACATTTTAAAAGAGATTTCAGTGCCGCGAGTTCTCACTTCGTCAGATTCCTCAGGGAAATCGAAGGCATTTATTCTTTACCTATCTGGGCAATGAGTAAAGAGATGAATACTATCGATTTCTCCGCATACACTATCATGCCAAGGTAAATGACGAGCACCATGTTATATTTACCAATGTCGTTTGGATATGTACTTACTTCAATGGCGAATTTTAGGACAATCCTGTTGAAGAACTACACGTCACTCACAGTTCAGTTGAACCATTCTGCCTCCATCCTCATTCCCCGCAATCCGTTTTTGCACCGATACAAAGCCTCGTACTTTTTTCAAGTGTCTCCTTTAATAAAACATCGTCGCAAAAGCCCAAGCAAAGGATCCTTCAAGGCGCATACATTATGATCTTCAAAGCTCAGCTGCCAACGGAAGATCCCGTGTCTTTCTATAGGTCGGGCGATATAAAACGAACGATCGGCACCTTCGGCACAACCAAAACCATCTGTAGTTAATGGTGTTCCGAAGACGTAACACATAATTCTTACCGGCAGCTTCCTATTCCGCCAGAACGCGATCTCTGTGAGTTAAGTGAAATCCTTCTCCCAGTCATCAACTCATTTCCTCTTACTCCTATTGACGCGCAATTCCTTGGTTAGATTTCGCCAGCTACATAGAGATCATGTGAGATGTTGCAGGCTACGTTTGAAAAAATGAAGATCAGGTCTTCAGAAGTCATTTGAAGCTCGGGGAGGAGTTGTTCGGGACTGCTCCTGGAAATTTCAGTTCTGGAGTCATTCAGAAATCCATGTTAAGTATACGGCTATGTCCTTTGAGGACTTTTGGAAATTCGGGAAAGTTTTCTTCCGAAACCGCTCTGAGATTCCATTCTGGAGGCATTCAGAATTCCATGCTAAGTCTATGGCTATTTTTTCTGAAGCCATTTGGAAATCCTTGAAAGTTTTCTTCCGATACCGTTCTGAGATTCTGTTCTGGAGGCATTCAGAATTCCATGCCAAGTCTATGGCTATTTCTTCTGAAGCCATTTGGAAATCGGAGATTTTCTTCCGAATTCTTTTAGGACTCGCGAAAAATTCCATTCTTGTTTTATAATAATAATAATAATAATAATAATAATAATAATAATAATAATAATAATAATAATAATAATAATAAACTACGTGATTTGATTTATGGATTTAAGTTGAAAAGTTTTGAAGACGCTAAATGCTCAAGTGTGCAGTTTGAAGGAAACTTTAAGATACCCGGACGAAGGGCAAATGGTAATTGAGATTTAAAGCAAACCGAATCAAAATAGTTGATTTCAGCTAAATTATTTCAGGTTTGGGATTTAGAACAATCTATTTCTGGTACGAATCGATATATATATATATATATATATATATATATATATATATATATATATATATATATATATATATATATATATATATATATATGTGTGTGTGTATATACATGCATGTATATAAGCTTTTGCAGTATATGAATATTCTGTGTATATATGTATATTTATACGATGTATATATATATATATATATACATATATACACAAAGACATATATATACATACATATACATATATATAATATACACATACATATACATATTTATATAATATATATATACATACATATACATATATATATATATATATATATATATATATATATATATATTTATATATATGAATACAGTATATTTGCATGTACTGTACACACACACACACACACACACACATATATATATATATATATATATATATATATATATATATATATATATATATATATATACATACATACATATATACTGTTTGTACATACATACATCCCTAAATACAACAGCCTTCGTATTCTCCCAACTGTTTATACATGCAAAAGCAAATGTAAAATGCATATCACCAAGTTATGGCTTAACCTTGATATTTCATCGAGATTCCAGGTGTGGACAAGATATCTGTCCGCAAGCCACTGTACATTTTGTTCTTCAAAACGGAATAACATCTTGAAATCACGATCAAGTGTGGGTAAACGGGGCATGTATTGTTTAACATGCCTCACATCCACAAAATCTGTCATCGTGCTGAGAATCGGACAGAACAACCTTTCTCTTCGAACTGCAGTCTGCTACTGACCAGACTCAGCTTTTTCGAAGCATATGCTCTTTATATGAAGTAAAAGGTCATCTTTATGTATAACCATTTACTTTTATGTGATTATAAGGATATGTTTTTGCTCTAAAAGTAGAAGCTTTTGCTTGAAATGTTTATGAATACAAGTAGAAGGATTTCCTTCATATTTTGCAAGTATAAGCACATCCTTTCTTTTAAGAATACCGCCCATTACTTCGACTCAAGGAGACATTCTCTTCAGGCAGCGTCACTTCATTTGACTCATTTCTTCAAGAACATACAGTATTTGCCCACAGATCCTTCTAACATTTAAATTTCTTGCTAAAGCACTATACAGGCATTGTATTTCCATTAACTACCACACTTTGTTATCACTATTCTCGTAGAGTACCGTATTCTCCCCTATGTGTAATCTTCATAAAATCGACTTCTGAACTGTCACCAAATTTTAAAAACTTTCAACGTTCCCCTCTTTAATTCCTTGATGTAATTTGCTTACATCAAAACTAATTCCTACTTTTTAAGTTCTTTATAGATTATTATCTTTATTAACCTCAGTCGCGCTCTTGCTTGTTTCTCATAAAATTTATTGAATAAAACCACTGGAAATAGCAATAAAGACTGTTATCATTCATTTGTCCACTTCCTATTAGTTACCACCAATTTATAAATTATACTACCAAGGGATGGAAGTAAGCGGTTCGACTGATGAGACTTTGAAAAATATTTTATTTAAAGTTGACGGCAATAAGGTCATATATGTATATTAAAGACAGACACAGTCATGTTAGCAAAAAGAGATACTTTTTGCTCTTGTTTAAGCATTGGTAATGTTACTGCATTAGGTAAATAAGCTTGTGGTAGTTCCACTTTACACAACTCTCAGATCATCTAAACTTTTTGAACATATTCAATTGAATTTATGAATTTGAGCCGGAAAGACTGGCACTGAGATGTAGGAGACTATCCAACGCCCATGAGCAACAGGGAAACCCCACTGTTAGGTATGGAGGAAACGTTAAAAAGACTGGGCAAAAAGATGGAAGAAATTAGGCGGGAACAGAGGTAAAGTAACGGTTAAAGTGTGTCTGCAACAAGGACTGAAAGGATTCTGAAAAGACCTATAAGTAATGTCTACAGTCCTCCATTTCTTGACAAAACATATAAATAGGTATGCTGAAGGTAATCATTCGTCCCTAAGTTTGCAGTTTTCTTTAGCAAAGGTCTTGGAGCATGAAATGCCTTTCTTACGATTTCCCATGATGTAAAGACCTTCCTTGATTGTGGTCAAGAATTTTAGTTGATTTAGCTTGATTTTAATGCTG
This sequence comes from Palaemon carinicauda, assembly GCF_036898095.1. Lineage (NCBI taxonomy): Eukaryota > Metazoa > Arthropoda > Malacostraca > Decapoda > Palaemonidae > Palaemon > Palaemon carinicauda. Next base: position 270,843,169 of record NC_090725.1, read on the forward strand.
CCTTTGACTGTGTTAGTCATGAGCCCTTTGTTTTCGAACTCAAACAGTTGAGAGTAGGAGGGTATTTTCTTAGCATAAATATTGAATTTTCAAGTAATAGATTGCAGAGTATTTGCTGTTGTTGGGCACCATAGTGACTATATGAATATAACATTTGGTGTTCCTCAAGATAGCATTCTTGTCCCATTACTTTTCATACTTGTGCACATATGTGGTTTGGCCTAGGAAAAATCTTTTGTTGTTTGTGCTGATAATGTTATACGTATTGCATAATTCCTATCCTTTGAATGTAGTCATGTGGTTGTTCTATCCTTCAATAATATCTACACAAATTAATGAATGGTGCCAATTATGGGGAATGAAGCTGAACCCTAAGAACAATAAAACTCAACATCCAGATCTTTGCATGAACAATATTTCCTTCAACTATATAGTAACTCCTCTAATATTCTAGGTGTGATTTTTTATTGCAAATTTACTTTTGAGAAACACATCCAGTCTGTTTTTTTCTTTCAAATGCACAAAAATTGCCATACTGAGAAAGTCTTTTAAGATATTAGGTGATCAATCTATCCTGAATAAAATTCTAAAAAATTTTATTCTTTCCTTCTGCCATAGTGTAATATTGTTTTAATTTTTCATGTCTGGTGTTCAGCTTCTAACTCTCATACGAATTTGTTGGACTAAACTTGCGGTATATCAAATTTTTATCTCTGATCTGATTATTAATCTCTGTCGCCATCGTTCTGTTAGTTCTTTGTGCATGTTACACAAGATTTTTCATGACTCTTTCAGACTGCACCATCCTCTACATAGTACTTTTTATGCAGTTAATTCTAATAGTCCTGATTTCTCTATCAAAATGCTCAGTAATAGGCCTACACAGAATTCTAGAAGTTTTATACTTTTTCTGTGACCCGATTAAGGATGGATCTTCCTACTCTGGTGGTTGAATTGGTAGAACTTCAGAAATTTAAACCTGTGGCAAATACTTTCTTGTTGAACAGGTTGACACAAGTCTCTTGTCATAGTTAATAAAGACTTATCTATCAAATTTTGTTATTGAGGTTAATGTAAAATATTTTACAAGTTTTTTTTTATCATTATTTCTTATTTATAGTTTTTTCGTTACACTTTCTATTTCTTTTCCGCAAGAGGCTCTTTCCCTGTTTAAGGTTTAAAAGCCACTCATGAATGGCAAAGCCAAGGGACAGTGGCAT
>NC_090725.1:270849388-270856888 GCF_036898095.1 Palaemon carinicauda
TAGGTAATTATTTAGTTTCTAGTTTAAATCAATGTTTATGGTCTGATTTGTATTTAGCGTAACATGATTATAATACTTGTAATGTCATTCAGGCTTTTGAACATTTCCATTAACTATTCACTATGCCACCAAGAGAGAGAGAGAGAGAGAGAGAGAGAGAGAGAGAGAGAGAGAGAGAGAGAGAGAGAGAGAGAGAGAGAGAGATTGTATGTAAACAGTCTTTATATAACTATTTTTGTTAAAATAAGATTTTTGTGCTAAACTCTCCATCAGACCAACGGATCATCCGATATATATTTTTTTCTTCTTCTTAGTCCGTACGACCGTGTTGGCTATGTTTAGGGCATGACTGCATTTTGTAAATAAATCAGGAATAGTTTTAGGAGTTTTATTTGTACATTTAATGGGAATTTATAAAAGTAAAGTGAACATAATTCATTTATCCTTAAAAATAATTACTACATGTAGCAAAACGAATAGTGGTAAAGATGATAATGCAATGAAGGAATGATACCATACTTTATCTTTAGCTTAAACATCGGCAATAACATACCCAGTTGCCATAATTTGTTAGCTTAATGAAATAACCTATCATCTAATGTTAAACTTAATTTCTGAGGAGACCATGGCTTATTGCACAGTGAAAAAACATTACAAAGACTTTATGAATGGCGGAACGATACATAAATGTGGGCGGGGTATCTGTGCTAGCGTATTAATACTACTGTAGCAGTAGTATTAAACGTTTAGGCCAACTGCTGGGATCCTTGAGGATCATTTAGCACTTCTTAAAACTACTCGAGAAATGAGTTTTTATAGCCAGAATTTAAATTTTCTGATCCAACAATGCCCATGATAGCCTTCAGTGTTATCCTGAATTATAACCAGGCCAAAGTGGGTGGAGCCTCATGAAGTCATCATTCTGACGATAATTATTGGTGAAGGTTTAAAGCCAAAATACGGTACCGGCTATTTTTTTTTTTTTTTTTAAAGTAAATAGGTAGGTAGATAGACAATAAATAAAAATTGCTTGACATTGGATATAGCAGTTATCAAATCAAGCTTGTTCACTACGTTTTTGAAAATTACCAACTATTCCCTACACCTTGTCAATCTGATTGTGACCTATAAAGTAGACTGTAATTTCTTAGGAAACTTATTTTGTGAGTTAGACTAATAATCGAAGTATTTTTTGTATTTATTAACATATTTTGTTGGTTTGTTCGTTATGACAATTATCAGTGGAGAGGTTTCAGAGTTCATAAAGGTGTACTGCTTTGCTTTTATTTAAACTTTTGTGTCATTGTTGGCAGAGGTATAGCCTTCGTTACGTATAACCAATCATCGATCGAGAAAGAGGGAAGAAATGCCGTCATAAGTTACGTAACGAGTGCGTTCGAAACCTTTTCTCTGAGTAAGGTGGGGGGCCCGTCTTCAAAAATCGTCACTTTTACTTAATAAAGTACCAAATTTATTCAACCTACGTAATGCAGAATATAGTCAAAATTTATGTGTAGATATAATGTGCATTCTGAATAAGCGTTATATTTATGAAATTCATAGAAAAAAAGTTATTGCAAAAAAAACCGTGTTACAGAGGCCCTGAATCTCATAGTAGTTAGTTTAGCCTGAGGAAAACAGGAATGAGGAAGTTCAAGTTTCTCATTACTCTGTTTACTGTCAAAAACATCAGCTAAAAGGGTTGCCTTTTTCTTTGGACAGTGAGTGACTGAGCCATCTGGTTTAAGTAAAGGAGGAACTGTTGCATCAACACCAAAGAGTGCAGATTTAAGGGTAGACCACTAGTTATGTTCCTGAGTTGTACCAGAAAGGGTTTCTTTTATGGTTAAATTGTATTCCTTTAGTAACTATATATATATATATATATATATATATATATATATATATATATATATATATATATATATATATATATATACGTATATGTATGTGTGTATATATATATATATATGTATGTATATATATGTATATATATTATATATACATATATATATATATATATATATATATATATATATATATATATATATATATATATATATATATATATATATCATCGTAAGCTGTAACTAGTCCACTGCAGGATAAATGCCTCAGACATGTCCTTTCACTCATGTCTGTTAATGGTCCTTCTATACATGTCTATACTAGCCATTTTTTTCTTAGCTCGTCATTACATTGTCTTCTCGTCCTTCCTCTGTTTCTTTTAGAATCTCTCGGGACCCAAGTTTTTATTCTTATGTTTTATCTATTATCTGTCTTCTCATCATATGTTTTGCGCATATATATATATATATATATATATATATATATATATATATATATATATATATATATATATATATATATATATATATATATAAGCTTTATGATAGATAAAAGGATGGATGAAAACTGAAACATGCTATATTATAATACTCATGTATCAGCTACACCTACTATTCCAAGCAAAACTTGTCAACCGGATTACAAAACTAATTTCGAATTCAGTTCAACTATTCACCGAGAGAGAGAGAGAGAGAGAGAGAGAGAGAGAGAGAGAGAGAGAGAGAGAGAGAGAGAGAGAGAGAGAGAGAGAGAGAGAGAGATGAACTTTCACAAAATCCTATGCGTGATTTAGGGGGGGGGGGAGGAGCAAAGTGCTAAAACCGCATTAACTGTGAAGCACCCGAGGGAGAAAAGTGTTTCGTACGAGGATGAAACCCTCTGGGCCACTTCATGCTCATCTTCAAATCAAGTGCCGTGAAGAGAGTCCCCTCTCCCTCTCCCCCTAACAACATAATAAAAACAACTGAGGCGCTGAAATTTTGATTGATGAGTTTCTCAACAACGAACTGATGCATTGGGAAAGACCGGGCTATTATGATTATGATTATTATTATTATTACTACTACTAGTATTAGGAAAGAACTGTCAACATACTCGTCTGCTCGCGACTCTCTCTCTCTCTCTCTCTGTCTCTCTCTCTCTCTCTCTCTGTCTCTCTCTCTCTCTCTCTCTCTCTCTCTCTCTCTCTCTCTCTCTCTCTCTCTCAAAGCTTTCTTAAAAATTCAAGAATTTAATAAATGATTACTATTACGATTGTGGTGGTCTGTTAGTAACGTCCTTGTCTGAGGATCGCCAGACTGGGGTTCAAGCGCCGTTCAAACTCGTTAGCTCTTTTGGTTGATGCAACCCCACCACCCTGAGAGCTATGGATGGGGTGTTTGGAAAAGCTTATTGGTCTACCTCCTGAGTCATTGGAAGCCATTGCCTTGCCCTCCCTGGTCCTAGCTTGGGTGGAGAGGGGGCTTGGGCGACGATCACACACACACACACACACACACACACACACACACATATATATATATATATATATATATATATATATATATATATATATATATATATATATATATATATATATATATATATATATATATATATATATATATATATATATATATATATATATGGTATATATATATATATATATATATGGTCAGTCTCTAGGACATTATCCTGCTTGCTAGGGTAATGTCACTGTCCCTTGCCTCTCCCATACATGAACGGCCTTTAAAACCTTTAACGAAAAATTTAGCGCACTAAATCTGTCGGTGATCTAACTGCATGGTTGCATCGGTAGCGTTTTAATAATTTGGAATGTTTTATAAAACTGTACTTTAGTGTCTCCTCTCACCAGTAAAGACATCCATAAATACATATAGGGAGAAATAATTTCTATTTCTTTTATTCCATGACCAAGTTAAGAACACGTTATCTATAGTGATAGCCATGAGATTTAAGTATCTTAGCTTAGATAAAAGATGTAAAATTTCCAAGTGTGTGCCTTGAGGTAATGAAAACACTGAAAAGCGAGTCAACAGAAAAAAAAGGTACACATAATAATTGCAGAGATAGACATCGACAAAATTTCAAGATACAAAAGTGATTTACAAGACCAATACAAATGGAGGAAACAAAGATGAGCCGTGCTGCGCAAACATCTGGCAGTAATTTTAGCCTTTGGAAGCGTTTTTATCGGCATAATGCTACAGTACAATGTATAGCAATAAAACACACTATTTCATTTCAAATATTCATGAGTAAAAATAGAAAACAAAAGTCTCAAATAATTATAATTCACTTATCTAATTCCGAACACACAGCAGCTTTTTATATTGTAGTTCCCCCTTTACATAAAGCTCGTTTTCTTCCTATCATAACATCTTGTTGCTTATTGAGACATAAAACACATTTTCGCCACGTGCCACCTTTGTTTATTTTGATGTTAGTATGGTAGGCCATCGATAAAAAATAAACAAAGTTAATGTATATTTTATTATAGTTAATTGATCTCTAAGATGAACGAGCGCGCGTGTGTAAAAATATCACGACAGCTAACACGGAATGAGCATATACTGTTTATCAACCGATGAAAGTTAATTTATAAAACTTTATTGAAATTCGTATTTTCATCTGGTAATAAACCTGACATTATAATAAAGCTCAGACAAAAGTATCAACTTTTATACACACACAAACACACACACATATATATATATATATATATATATATATATATATATATATATATATATATATATATATATATATATATATATAGATAGATAGATAGATAGATAGATAGATAGATAGATAGATAGATAGATAGATATATATATATATATATATATATATATATATATATATATATATATATATATATATATATATATATATATATACACATATGCGCAGTCCGTGAGTTGACATGCCAATCCAGTCCAACTTGCTGTCGGTTTGCTAAATGAGGAGATTTACAGTCTAATTTAGCCAACTGAGCATGAAAACTATGACAAAACCCAAATAATTAATCCCAAGTCAAGGGAATGCAATACGGATAAGGCATACCCCCATAAGCGACACGCTGCCTTATCCTCAGAGAGCGATGGCAAATATGCAAAGGGTAATGTAGAATTCACGACTGCGGCCAAAGAGATTAGTGAGAAGGAGGATTGGAAAGAGATTGGAAAATTAAAAAGTAAGCTATTAGTGTTATCTGGGGTTATGTATGCCCATGTAGAAGACAGTTCTGATGGTTTTAAAGAAATACATGGGGGGAAGATGTTTTGGAAGTAACCAAGAAGGTGAATGGCTGTTGGTAGTAACAGAATCTATGAATCTGGTAGTCATGAACACAGTTTGAAAAATAAGACATCTGGCAACTTATAATAAAAGTGCACAAAATAAGACCTAGATGGACTATGTGTTGGTTAGGAAGAAAAAAAAAGAAAATCATTATGGATTGTAAGACTATTCCAAATGAATCTGTTGTATCTTAACATGTACTAGTAGAATATTTTAGGCTGAAAGTAATAGAAAAAGAAAAGCCCTTGCCGAGAACAGGAGGATAAAAATTTCTAAGATGCAAGGAGAACGCGAGTGTGTTCATAGGTAAAGTGGATAGAGCCAGAGAAGAGGGATATGTAATTGAAATGTCAGAATTGCCTGAAGAGAAATGGGATGTTATGAAAGAGACTGTGGTACCAACAGCAGAAGAGGTGTGTGGGAGGTCAAGTGCTAAGCAGCAACAGGTTAAAGAAACAATGGTGGAATCAAAAGGTTCAAGAAGCTGTAATGGTAAGAGTATAGCCAGAAAATGGTAGTAAGAGTTTATGAAAAGAAAGAGCACAGTGGATGCTATCTTTATAGTTAGACAAGTTCATTCTATATACACATGACATATGGTTTGGCCTAGAAAACAAGCATTCTGCATAAACATATGATGCTACTCTCTTTGCATCTATTCCTTCTCCTGAATGTAGATCTGGGATTGCTGAATCCCTTAATAGAGATCTAGCTAAAAATTAGTGCATGGTGTAAATTATGGGGTATGAAGTTGAATCCTAACAAAACTCAAAGTATGATTGTAAGTAGGTCAAGGACAGTAACTCCTCAACATCCTGATCTCAGCATTGATAATATTTCTTCAACTTTGTATGACTCTTAAAATTTTAGGTGTGATTCTCGACAGCAAATTTATTTTTGAGTAACACATTAGGTCTGTGTCTTCTTCAATTGCACAAAAAAAAAAAAATTGGCTTGTTGAGACACTCTTTCAAGATTCTCGGTCATGAACCTATTCTGAAAAAAGGTGTTTTAATTCTCTCATTCTACCTTGTTTCAAGTATTGTTCTATATGGTCTTCAGCTGCAGATTCTCATCTTAATTTGTTGGACAGGAACTTGAGGTCTATTAAATTTCTTATTCCTGATCTAGATATTAACTCTTCACCGTCGTTCAATTTGTTCATTGTGCATGTTGCATACGATTTTTTATAATTCTGACCATCCTTTACATTCAAATCTTCCCGGACATTTCCATCCTCTTCTCAAGACTAGGCATTCAGTTAATTATAAAAGTCAGGCCTTCTCCATCATGAGGCTCAATACTACACAGTATTCTAGAAGTTTTATTCCAGCTCTGACCAAGTTGTGGAGTGATCTTCCTAATCGGGTAGTTGAATCGGTAGAACTTCAAAAGTTCAAACTTGCAGCAAATGTTTTTATGTTGAACAGGCTGTCATAAGTCTTTTTATCGTTTTATATGAAATATCTTTTTTAAATGTTGTTAATGTTTTTAAAATATTTTATCTTAATTGTTCATTACTTCTTATATCGTTTATCTATTTCCTTATTTCCTTTCCTAACTGGGTTATTTTTTTCTGTTGGAGTCCTTGGGCTTATAGCATCTTTCTTTTCCAACTAGGATTTCAGCTTAGCTAATAGTAATAATAATAATAATAATAATAATAATAATAATAATAATAATAATAATAATAAAAAGGAAACAAGAATGTTTCTGTGCGTTTTATGGACCTTGAAAAGGCATATAACAAGGGTACCAAGATGTTTACTTTATAGGTGTTTCAGAAATAGAGGAGTACCAGAGACAATGGCAAGGTTAATGAGGCACATGTATGAAGGGCCAAGAACCACTGTAAAGACCAAACATTGGAAAACTGAGACCTTCACTGCGGAGGTAAGCCTCCATCAGAGATCAGCTCAGAGTCCATTCTGGTTCCTCGTTCTTATATATGAAACAAGCAACCAATCCACAGCTAAAATTTACACTTGAACGTAAAGGGGTCCTAAAAACAGAACAGCTAAATAGAAGTTACGTAATCTTGAATCGCTGAACAATGTGTCATAAGGATGTATAAACCCGATTTCATTTTGACTAATAAGACTCGACAATTCAAGATTGTCACTTCTATTTAGCCGTTTTGTTTTTGGGACCACTTTACGTACAAGTGCAAATTTTAGCTGTGTTGTTTGTTTGTTTGACAATGCTAATTAGCTGATAAGGTTTTTCTGTCCTTTATTTTATTGTTTAGTTTTGTTCTACAGATTGACGTTCTTCACCTGTAAATCACCGTGTTGTACCCTGAAGAAGTAACCACTAAAATGCACGAAAGCGCTATGTACTAAAATTTTT
>NC_090725.1:270866888-270959388 GCF_036898095.1 Palaemon carinicauda
TAGTCTTAGGTAATATCAAAGCCTCTGTACCACGGCCTTCCACTATCTTGGATTAGTTCTCCTGTTTGGGGTACACTAGGGCATGCTGTTCTATTCCATTTCGCTTCCTCTTGTTTTTGAAGTTTTCATAGTTTATATGTGAAGGACCTAATTTAATGTTGTTACTGTCTTTGAAATACTTTATTTTGATTGTTTATTATATTGCAATTTATTGATTTCCTAGTTTCCTTCCCTCTTTGGGCTACTTTTCCTTGTTGGAGCCCTAGGACTTTCAACATCTTGATTTCCAACTAGGCTTATAGCCTAATTTTTAATAATAATAATAATAATAACAACATCATACACCAGTCTGGCCTATTCTTACCACATTCTCCTTTTTCCTCATACACCTGACAACACTGATATTACCAAACAATTCTTCTAATTTAACATTTTACTGTTCTTAAAATGTTGTATTTTGATTGTTCATTACAACACATTGTAATTGTTCATTAGCTATTTGCCTCTTGGTAAGGGTAAAAAGAGACTCTAGCTATGATGAGCTGCTCTTCTAAGGACACTCCAAAATGAAAACCATTGTTCTCTAATTTTGGGAAGTGCAATAGCCTCTGTACCATGGTCTTCCACTGTCTTAGGTTAGAGATCTCTTGCTTGAGGATAAACTCGGCCACACTATTCCATCTTACTTTCACTGTTCATTACAGTACTTCTCTTGCAGTTTAACTATTTCCATGTTTCCTTCTCTCACTGGGCTATTTTTCCCAGTTGGAGCCCTTGGGCTTATAGCATCTTGCTTTTCCAATTAAGGTTGTAGCTTAGATTGTAATAATAATAATAATATTAATGTAAAGATCGATGACTGACCCCCAGACCCTTGTTGATCTCTCCATAGAGAAGAATCGACTTTAGGAATCCGAAGAAGCTTCTTAGATGTGTTAGAACGTGCTCATTTCTTGTCACCTCCACAAGACAAGTTGTTGCAGATATCGGGCGTCATTGGAAGGTGAGTCTAGAACATTATCAGTGTGTGGCGGAGGGAAGGAAGCAGTAATTGTTACAAAGGTTATCCTCCCACCAGTTCCATGCTTGTTCAATGTCCTGACTAGCACACCTGGACCAGCAGCAGCTATAGGCAGGTAATGTTGACTTCAGTATTTCCCTCTTCCTTTCATCCTCCTATGCCTTTGCCTGGAATGGCTAGGTTGAGAGTGAAAGAGCAGAGCACTGTCCATGTCTTAATAGGGGGAAAAAGAAAGGAGCTGCTGACTGGATCTATAGGTCCCAGAAATTTTTTTTCTCCAACTTTAAGGTGCGATAAAATTCCCAGAAGTTGCCTTTGAAGGGCCTAGACCCTTTAAGGTCCCTGGTCGATGGAAGAGGTACTCCTGTTTTACCATTTTAGTGTCCGTTTCCTTCGGCGGGAATAGGGCTGCAGTCTAAAAAGTGGTGCATTCCATAAAGAACTTGCCTTCTGTCTCACATGCCGGCCAAAGTAGAAAGCAATGGTATCACTTCTTTTCAGGGTTCAGTTGGTCCAATGGTTAGTTTACTGGTGCTCCAAGAAGGTCCTGATATTGACACCCGACAGGATCAAATCTGGGTACATATTCTTTGTCCCACGTCTTGTCAAGTCCTCGGTTGCAGTGAAGCATGTGATTGCCACTGATCAATGATGTTCACTGAAGGCTAAGAATGTCTAGAGTGTAGGAAATTCCACTGAATAGATATCTTGGAATTGACCCTATCTCAAGCAGCAGCAGCACAAGTAAGTTCCGACCAAAGCCACTCTAGGAAGTCTTTGATCTATGATTGTCAAAAATAAGGTCAACCAATGGATCTCATTCCTCCCCTGATGACAGCTATGGTTGCCACTAAAAGTTCATTGAACTCACAAATGAGTGTTAAAACACTGAGCAACGTGGACTCTTCCTTGTGTTTCTCTGTTTTCACTGATCTGGAATTGGGTGCTGAGTTGATGATATCACAGGACTCCAACTCTCACGCGAGGTAAGAATTCTCGGTATGTAGTTCAAGAAATTCTTCTTAGGCTGCACTTAGCTCCTGTGTGACCTCAAAGAATGAAGTATTGTGCTCATGATGGGCGAACGTTGGCACTGAGTAGCGAGTCTGCCCGTTGTATGAAGGCCTGCTGCTGGTGAGGAATCTTGCCAATGATAGCGCGTATGAAATAAGACCATAAGAGGGCTCAAAGTAGTCCTGTGAAGTACCTTGCTTCAACTAAATACGAGGACGAGTGAGGTTTTGTGTTGTTGACTGGTCTCCAGAAGAGTTAAAATCTCGTTACGTAAACTGCCCTCGGAGTATATGAAGATCTTGATGCATAGAAAGACTTCTAAACGTATCCGACAGAGTGGAACGTTAAAAAGAAGCAGGTGACAGGTGTGTTGTGACATGAATGTCTCAAGTACTTGGAGGCAAGATAGTAATCACATGGCATCTGAATGTGTTGTGTCTGAATGCTCTAAAACGCGGTGTAAAATCAAGAGGCGTCTCATCAGGCCATGTATGATTGTATAGTGTCAGAGGGCTTGAAGACTTTGTGCAAGTAGACATAATGGGGGAAGACCATGGTCTTCTGATGAAATACAGCAATGTTTAAGGAATGCCAATTTCCTTAGGATTATGTCATCGTCAATGTAACAATGTCACACTAATGAGGGAATAACAAAAAATAGGAATGCTGTCCAACAACAAGAAAGTAGATACTTGAAAGTTGTACAGAAAACTGTCACACAGAGACAGTTACAGGGAAAACCACTGAATATCATTCATTTCCATATCACCCATCGCACATGATCTACCAACATTTTTATCTAAAAAAAAATGATAAAGATTTAAACAGCCAGATGAGGATGATGGAACCATGTCTGTAACATCTGGTGTTGAAAACTAAGTGGGAGCTCACTCAGCTCATGTAGCCTGTTGAGTGGATGAAGTTTTCTTGCTACTCTTCAGTCACCTACTACTACCTTGTTGTAAGTTTTTACTAAAGTGTCCAACTTTGCTGAAAGTATATTCCTATTAAAGGACAAAGTTTTGTATCTGTGTAGGAACAACAATTCATGATGAGATAAAGGCTTTCATAATTCAACAAAGGAGTTTCCTACACAGCACTTGATCCTGGATCATTAATAGGATACCAAGTAGATCCTACTTATAGTTGTGCTTTTAGGGCAAAATTTTATTTGTAGGGAATTTTCTGGGTGGATTATTCCTTTGGACAGAAGCTATTAAATAATACAGGTAGTCCTCGACTTGCAATGAAGACGCACTATGATGCCTTCCTTGAGAATAAAAAAAAAAAAAAAAAATTGAAAGATGGGCATAGATAACCAGTCTCTTAAAGAAGGGTAATAGTTTAGATGCTAGCAAAACATAAATTTATAGTACTGTACATGTATCTATTAATTACAATACTGTATTAGTAATGAAAAGCAGAAATTCAAATAAAAAAGGTAAACTCTTAGCCTACATGTATGAAGTGCAATCTAATAAAAAAATTAGGAAACATATAACATATATATCTACTATATAAAACTTTACATGCATTAAACATACATAACCCCATTTCTACAAATTTCTACAAATGTCATAATTCTAAAATATTGCTAAAGCTACACAGCATAATGTAAAATTATTGTAACCCTAGAATTAAATCACAAAAGGTACGCAACATGCATGCAATGGATGTGAAACTTAAAACTTACTCTCTACAGTACTCACCAAGATTTTGTCCATCACGAGGACACTTGAAAAATGTTAGGCTACTGGTGGTTACATTAAATTAAGTTGTCAGAAGAGGAAGATGGTGATGGTAAAGAAACATGCTCATTAATTCGCTCTTTTTGGGCATAAGTTTAAATATATCTTTTAGCTGCAATATGCTGAAAGGTAATGGTGATGCAGACATTTCCTTGAGAAAGATATCCGTTGAGGATTTCCTGTTTTTTCCATTCTTCATAAATCACTCTGTAATAAGTATCATGCATTTTTCTCTTCAACTTTTGCATAGCATTTATAGTTGTCTTCCATTTGTCAAGCTTCAATGCTGTCAATGAAACGCCATGCCTTTCACAGTTTTCTCATTGTAAACTTTTTCTCACACCATTCAAATATCTTTTGCTTCTCTCTTTCTCTCTCCAAGCTCAACTCAATCTCTATCAGTCACATCTATACGTTGTTGTTTTTCTTCAACTTACAGATCTAAACTTATAATGACGAGTGATAGATAACGACATGGTTTCAATATGTGGCCAGCTACATTCCCCAATGGTAGTCGGTCAATCTTTTAGGCTTTAAATCCGGTAATTGATTTTTCCATTTGATGATTTAATGTCCCTTCAGCATTCTCTTCCAATAAATGTTTCATTGACAATGAATATTTGCGTGGATAAGAAATTATTCACTATAATGATCTTACGTACAGTAGTTCTCCCTTAAATATCACTCCCCCTCTAAAATCGGTGATGCTATGAAAGTTACAGTATAAAAGGTTTTGAAAAAGCTTAAAACATCCACGACTTGCTACAAATTCTTGACTGTAGGTAGCATTTTTCAGAACATAGAAAAGTGTGATGTGCTTTTGCTTGGATCACCATAAGGCAGAGAGGCATATGCTTTTGTATCTGGTCCTCTATTCATGTGACCAGTAACTGTTCTACTTCTTCCAAAGGTCCTATCCTCTTAGTTTGCAATTATTATAGAATGAAATAAAAGGTATTATTTTATAGCTTCCATTATTCACTTGTTCTTGAAAATTGTGGATATTTTTTAAGTGATAACTGGTTTCAACATGCTATGGCAGTGACTGCCTTTCCCTGCTTCATGACATAAAATTTCAAATCTCTGCTTCATAGTGATGTTTTTTTTTTCATTACTTACAGAAAACACACTTCGGCATTTGTAAGACATTCTCTTTTCAAAATACACATACTAACACTGATACAACTGACCAGTGGGAATCATTGGTGAGAGAGGGGCATCTGACAAGGTGGGAGACAGGTTCATTTCAGGCAATGTTTAAACATACATTGTATATATGCTACTGCGATTGGCTGCCACACAAAGATTAAAAACATTTTACAACTTTGTTGCAAAACTATTATTATTGTAAGGTCGAAATATTGTAATTTGGAACATCAAAGTCAAGGACTATCTGCATGTCATATTTCACAAACATAGACACATATCTACAATACTTTCTGAAACCATAGAAAATCATGGAAAATTGACTCTTGCAATAAAATGGGAAACATATAATCTATATTCCAATGGAAACTGACAAAAAGTGAAAGGCAGTAGTGAATTCAACTAGGGACAGTAAGAATGCTCCAAAATCATTACACATAGGAAGGTAAACTGTAAGCAGTGACCTTATGCAGAGGCGATATTCTTTGATACGAAGTAGACCATTTTTAAATACATTATATAGTAAGGGAACCAGGCTAGAAATCATCCTAGTTTGAGATATATTTAACATTAAAATCAATGTGTGTAATAGGAATATAAAAAGCCACAGTAACTTTTACTTTTACTTTATAAAATCAAATACTGTATTATTTTATACAATAAAGATAATTATGCATTGACTTCAGCATTCTAAAATACAAGATTTTTGGCCATGATATGTTAAATATTACTCCATACAAATTCTATAAAATTTCTTTGTCTCCTTGTACGGAGTCCAAACTAACAACCTTAATATCAAAATATATCATGTTATGCATTTGTAACCAAGGGTGAACATCGCATATTTCTACCTTCATATTAATCCTTTCTCACCCTAAACTCGTTGTGCAAAACTTTCTGTTAAAAATATAAGTTAAACATTCATACTTTTAGCTTTTTACATGAGAAGGCATTCCAATACAAGGATCATTTTACAGTATACCCAACATAGGTCATAACTTGACTCCAGGAAATTAGCTGTCCACGCCTCTCTATAATCCATAAAAAGAAATCTCCTTTGCATATGCTCACCCAAAACAAAGGCAATGTCTTTATACAAGACTACCATTACACGAGATCAATCCTGCTTGAGGCTGCCATTTAAAGATCATCACTGCCATTATCATTCAAATGGTTTAGCTTAAAATAAAAATTTCCTATAAACAAATGATTGCATAACATTAAATCTTGTCCTAGAAATAAGGGTTTCTTTTTATGCATACCGACCCTATCTAGACTACATGGCATTATATCTACATTTAATACAGCGCAATAAAGTCCTCTTTATTAAAGATTCAATAAAATTACTTCAAACAAATTTTCATTGAGGACATTGAATTTATTTTACAAAAAGGTATGTTCACATCAGAAACGACATTACATCCCTGTTGGGTGAACTGATTGGACTACCTTCAAGATTCTATTAAGTCTGATTTACAAATCAAGTCTCACTGCATTTTGATACATGGCTACTAATAATCACAATAACCAAACTTTCTACAATTGGTCTTTTCTATCTTTTCTTTAGATATGGTAAGTGTTTAAATGTACTTTTGTGAACAGAAATAACAACTATGCCCACGGATCAACATATACTAGAACCTTAAGAAATAAATGATTTCAAAAGTTATTTACCAATTTCAATTTTATAACAGCTATAAAGCATTACATTTATAAAAGCCTAACGCTTTGTTACAGTTTCCACTCAAGTTCATATTCCGAAACTCTAAATAAGCCAATCATATGTGAAACAAAACCTCTTATTTCAAAACAGGTTAGAATTAACTTGTGTAAAAGAATGATGTGACCTCTTAATCTTGATTTTTACTTTTAGCATATAAAACTTGACATTTCTTGTAGTCAGCAAAAACAAATAAAACATACTTGGAATATTTTCCATTCACCATGAAATCAACTCTTCTAGATGTAGATAATTTCATAGCCGCAGGCAGTAAAAAAAAATATTTCTGCCTTAAACCAAACATATTACACTATCCCACAGTACATACTTCAATTGTTTCTGATATAAATACCAGAGTAATTTCTAAAAATATTTCACACATGAAAGCTTCAAGCTAATGTCCTCTATATACTCTGAGCCACCCTGTAGGCATTCAATTAAAACTTAAGACACAATATTTGTGATAATTCATTGGGTTATAATGAAGAATATATATTTTTTTTTGGCTACCCTTACAAACCCTACTTTTTTCTGCTTACATTCATAACAAATATCCTTTGACGATACAGGGCTGCTTTTCTATGTAAGTTGGCTGAGTATGCAATGGATTACAAAAATATAGTTATAACTATCTTAATAACCTGTACTGTCTATATAAAAATATATTTACACTATTAACAACACTATATTAAAAGGAAAGAAAGTATTGTACAGTAAAGAGAAAATAGCATCAGATGCACTCAGGGGGACAGAAGATTATAACTGCAAGATTAAGTATACCTTAAAAAAATTAATGCCCATCCAACAAAGACAAATACACCATAATCTCCTTATTAACTGTACCAGTACATTAATTAAGTATTTTATGTGCTATATTAGCTGGTTACTTCAAGTTAAGTAAAGGAGAACAGAAATGCATTCACAAATAAATTGTTATGTCCTCTTTACATAAATACCTTAATTATCCACAATACACATCAGAAAGATTTCCTGAACACACATGAACAAATAACATATCAAATTTGGGGGAGACTTGATTTACATTACTGAAATCTCAAGAAATTACTATATTTACAATTTGCTAAGTGAAGAGGGAAACCAATTCTCATCTGACCCTTTGCTGTATTATGATTAGTGACTTGGTAGGGGGAAGAAACCATTACTAATAAAATAATCGATTGCTGAGATTTTGGCCAATGAGGAGGCTGGATAAGAAACCTTAGTTTAAGAAACCAGCGTCAAGACACATGATAGCTTGGGGTTGGGTGGTTTACTTCACTGAGGAAGGTAAAGTTGAAACACACCTATCTTGAGAAAGAAGTTGAAGATTTTCGATTGGGTCTCAAAACATTATAAAATGGGATTGAAATAAAAATTTCCATGTTAAAATGAATTAGATAAAGACAGGAATTTTTAAGTTTAAGATGGTTTTTGCAAAGCCTGATAACAGGGAGATTATTCAAATGGGGTCAAACAGTCATAAACCATCAGAATAAATTATTAAGAGCATCAAGAGTTATCATCCAAAGGGTAGCATATCCTTTGGACCATAGTTATTCTTATGGGAAAACCAAGCATTCAAATTCATTATTGGTGGGTATTCTTTATCCAAGGTGGATTAGGAAAGCTTGTGGTGCTGCCTGCTAATTTGAATTGAATTAAATTGAATACTTTGAGTTGTGCAATAACATTCTTGGGTCTTTTAATCATACCTACACCTGTGTTTTCTTTTTTTTTTTTTTTAACATAATAGGCCATCTGTTCATAAGGACTGAAGTGCATTTCACTTGTTGAAGAGCTAAAAGTTATCATGAGATGCCAGTGAGAGCACAGTCCCGCCATTAATTATAAAAAGAACATTTGAAGTGAATTTAAAGATGGATTCACAAGGAAAGAATATTAGCTCTTCCACTAAGTTTGAGATAGTGATCTAAGAGTTTTGGACCAATATAATCCCACCTCCAGGCAGTCTATACCACATACTCTAAGAGAGATTAAAAAGCTGAGGAAGACTTTCAAGCAATTAAAAGCGTTATCTCTAGAGTTTTTATCAAATAAGTCTTTTCATTCTAGCTTCAGCATCACACAAAGGTCAGCAAACCTTAACTGACAGGTACTACAGATGGATTGGAAAAATTTTTGTCCATATTCACTGATAACATATAACGATCATTCAGGTTTTAAGGATAATTGTACAATACAATAAACTTGTGCATTAATCATCATACAATCAATAAAAATTATAATAGTAATACTATAGACACACAATATTCTCCACAATACATTCCAATTCTGATTTACAAAATATGTTTAATGAGAATCCTCATTCAAAAATTGAAAAAAAGCTCTAGCTGAAATGTACATACAACATGGATTGTTGAACAATCATGAATGCTGTTATACGGGGTATGGTTTTAAACTACCTAATATAATTCTTTCAGTCATTTAACTTCAGCAGAATTTCAAACACTACTCACCATAAAATCTGATATATTGTACATTGTTATTAAATGTAAAAAAATGCAACAATACCCCTTTAATATAAATGAAAAAATTGAATAAAAACTCAGGAAATAATTCAGATTTTAATAAATTCATTATTTCTATATTCATCTGATATCAATTTTGCTTCTCTCAAAACCTAGTTTAATACCAACGTTCAGATTAAAACAAAAAATATTCCCATTTCATTTCCTTCCAATAAGCTCAGGACTAGTAAAAATTGAGACAAGCTGGTGGTTAATGGCAACAGCCTTTGCATGGTATGCAGCAGATCATTTGGCTTTTCAGTCAAAACTAAATTAATTGAATAATGAAATTAATATCCTCTTGACAACACTTGCCCCTTAGAGAAGAGGGTGCATGTACTGTACATGAACATCGAGTGATTATAGAAATAAAAATTCTTATCTTTAAAATTACATCTATTTCTACAAAACTCCCTTGTTGTGGATGCAAACTCCAACATACTGATAAAGTCTAATATCATGGTAAACAATCATTACCAAACATTGTTTCAGAGAATATTGAAGACAAATCTCCATACGGTTTGATGTAACACCTACGGGGTTTAGGTGCACAGACCTCAAAACCGGCTGTCTGAGAAGATCGTCATGGCAGCAGCGTTGGACATTTCAACAATAAAGGCCACACATCTGTAAACTACTCGCTTTGAAGCCAAAATGAAGCTATCGATAATCCTGATATTTGTAGAGAAACTGAACTCTTTTATCCAAGCTTGAATCGTGGAAAACGAAGGAAAAGGGTATAGATCCGCATTTAACCTGTCCTGTAACAAGGAATCCACCTCCTATGCTTGAGGATCTAGAACCAGTTAGTAAATACTTCTATCTTCTTGTCGAGTGATTTTGCAACATCCAAGACAAGGATTATTGTCAAAATCTGTCCAAGTTACCATTACTTCCACTACCTGGAATATGGATATCCACCTGGTCCTCTCTGAAAACACTACCATGCATTTCCTAATTGCCAGAGACTCCTAAGCCTAAAGAGCCTTGAATACTATCAAAGTTCCAGGCAATTGATAGGAAGAGTTGATGTTTTGCTCGACAACTTCCCTGAAAGATGCACCTCATCCTTCCTATGAAGCATCCCGCACCCATGAAAAGAGATGTCTACAACCTACTCTTCATAGGGCACTCCCTGTGATAACTGACAAAGATCGTCAAACCAAAATAACATTGGAAATTAGTTCCGCATCACGAATACATCACATCCAAACTGACAGCAATTCATCCACTTTAAAGATTTCGACATTTTAGTTACAAAAATCCTGAAAAGGAACAGTTGGATAACAGTAAAGAATCCCGAGTTGGAGTTAATAAAAACTTTTCAAAATTGACCAGGCCTGCTTTTCCAATAACCTGAGTGGCAACACTTTTTGAACTCTAATTCTTTCCAACGAAGCATTATACAATAGCTGATTGTTCAGATACAAAGGAACCCCAATCTTCTCATACAAGACAAGTTTCACAAGATGCTGGAAAAGAATGCCATTGGAGAAGCCCTCGACAAGTCTCCAGGTTTCTTCAGCATTTTCTCAGTGGAAAATCTGACAGCAGGCTGGAGGCCTTTCCCACTTGAACCGGTTCATTCTCCAAATCAAGTTCAAGATGGAAATGCTAAGCACAGTCATTCAACAGAACGAATTCATCCTTTCCATCGACCTCCAGGATTCTAAAAAATCTCATCCAATTTGAAAAGAGCAATATCATCCTGGTGATGACTTGAGAAGCTGTCTTGAGACTGAAACACACACAATTGAATTGGTAAACATTTGAACCATTCACAAAACGATGTAGATTTCTTTAACCTGTTTTTAAACCATGGAGACATGGTTCTAAGACCTATCACATACTTCTCCAAGAGTTTTGCAATTTTTGCTTTCAAAACATGGACCTATGGGGAATTGCTTAGAGAACTTAAAAAATATACTGGTTCCTAGGACATGGGAGGATTGGAGGACAGACGAATTTGATAGCCCTCTTTGACCATGAACAGCAACCATGGTTTGGGAAGAAGGCTCTACCAAATATGAATAAATAGGGAAAGTTTTCCTTTGACAGGGATCTGTTGGAAAAGACAGACATACCATTTTACTATAAGTATGAGGAGTCCTGTTGGCATTTCAGACAAAATTTTATTAAAGTGAAATCCTGATGTTCTATCATTGTTACAAAATGACTTTCTTGGAGGAAGAAATTCTATAGACGTAGATGCTACAGAAAAATAGGGAGAAACATAGAATTTTTACTTCAAAGCGTCACTTTTCGTACTAGAGTTCACATAAGCCATCACTCTATCAATTCTATTCTTGTCTAATATAGGACCCAAAGCAGGGAAAGAAATGTGTTTTGAGAGAAGCAATATGAACATCAGAGGAGTTTTGCAAGAACAATAGAAAGAGCACCAATTATTTCATCAACTGATACCTTACTATACAGATATAAATAAATCTAGGAAGACAACTAGAGGAAAGGTTAAGTTATGCCTTTAAAACTTCAATATTTGAAATTAATCTTATGACCAAATGTAGGAATCAGGACAATTAGAAAATACAATTAATACATGAGATTTCTAAATCAATCATTTTGCGAGATCTTAAAACTTATTGGCATTTCGTGTCAACACTGCAAGACAACTTATGATCCACTTGTGTTGTCAGCAATGGAAGGTATCTTTCAAAATTTATGTTCCAAGTACACCAAAAAAAAATTCTAGAGCATCACAAAGTATTAATCAAACCATAAAGAATGTGAGAAATACCGCAATATTCCTGATATTAGCACCACAAAAAAAATGAAACAAATAATACTTCATGTATCACTACAAAAAAGAATATTCATATTCATAATGCTATACTAACGTACCCAGCAAAACTTAACAGGATTACAAACTTACAATTCAATACCACCTATTCACCATACATACACACACAAGTTTCAAAAACACTCTTAATAAATGAAGAAGAAAGTGTTAATCAACAAAATTAGTATCGCTCTAATTGAAATAACACTTAACTTTAATTACAATGAAAATATACAGCAGTCAAGATTAAATAACACTTAGCGTATACTTCTTCCCTAGGCAGTGATTTTCTTTAGTTTTCTTTTTATTACAAAAACAACTTATCTATATGGCAGTGGTACTGGTTTTATGGAATTTTTTTTTTCACTCATCCCACAGCCTAGTTTACAGCATAAAGTTGCAACAAAGAATAATTAACAAACCAGACAAAAAGGGAACTGGTCAAAACTGACCACAATTAAAGCTATTCAATTCAGTGGTGAAGTTAACCCTTCCATTGCAGTTTGAGAACTCTTCCTTCACAGATGACACCCTGAGGGAATTCTGTATCAAGAGACACTCAAAAGACAAGAAAGATTTATGAAAGAAAGGCTTTTAAAAATTCCATTTTCTCTACAGACATCCTGATTCCACTTGTCTGACTGTTGTGAAGTTTACAGTTTGTATCAGTTAAATGACTAAACCAATTCAATAACCACTCAAGAAGGACTTATTGCAATGAAAAGGTTAACAAATATAAATACAGTATAAAGAAGGGTGAAATAATTACAGTACAATCATAGTAATTACAATAATTTAGGTATATTTCTGTATAATAGGCCTCTTAACCTATTTCTGTAAACATTATCTAAAACACCTGAATAACCAAGCCAAGTGATACCAAGAATAATGAAGAAAATTACTAAAACGTAATGAATACGAAGAGAAAAACAATGAACGAAGATACAAGCAAATATGTGTAGCTCAAAGGTCTTTGGTAAAGTTCGCTTCATGAATTTCTATATACATCAAAGCAAACTCAGAAGACATCTGGCAACTCCACTAAGTAGCAACGGTACAATACAAAAAAGATCACTTTTAATTAATAATTACTTTGGTATATGTTATCCATAAAATAATATGGTTGCCCATTCAACATTACTTTGTCATCTATCATATGTTTAGCAACATTGTTTCATAGGCAGGACTACCAACAGCTTCTTGTTAGTTACACCTACATTGTGGAGTTGTCTGATATGACTTTTGCTTGCCATCATAAACCCAAATTCATAAAACCAATTGTATTTCATTTATGAGTAAGTTTTTGATTTGAATCAAATTATGGAATCCCTCTAAAAAGTGAGTTAAGAACTATCGGCAGAAATTCATAAAACACTACAGAGTCAAACTGGCTGGCCCTTTCTATGATACAAAAGTGGGAGCTATTATTATTCATAAATCAGAAAATATGGGAATCACAAGCATTTATCAAAATCTCCAAACAAGTTAGACCTACAAAAGTATTTTCAAACAAATTTGTGTTTTGTGGAACCTTAAAAAAAGTGCTGTAGTGCAATCTCTGGTCATTTAAACTAAAATAAGCAGAGGTAGTGCAAATTGTCAACCCAAAATAAAATTATCTGGGATAATTTCATATATACTTGATAATTTTGTTTCTTTAAAAACAATAAACTAGGATCTCACTTCTGAACTGAGTAAAAACAAAACCCTTTCCTTTATCAACTTGGCAACAACAATGAAACAAGAAATACATCGTTCATTTATAAATTTTAGCCAAACACATTTCCATGATAAATAAATTTTACATAAGTACTAACTTCAAAAAGACATGTGCAGCAAACACTAGTTTTGTAGTCAACGCAAAATTTCCAAGAAAGAAATTGCAGTCTGTTTCGTTTTTTCCCAAACAAAAGTGATTTTTCTTAGGGGAGGAGGATGCATGATGCATTAAAAATATATTTTGAGGGTAAACAAATCCTAATTTCTGATTCGGAAATGCTCAAAAGCCACTTTATATGTTGCAATTAGGTCAAGTGAGCTAAGTCTATGGTACCACTAGTTTATGGTTTCATAATTGCTATTTGTAATATTTGCCTGTAATTACAATAGCAAAATAGTTCTATAAGAGGCACAAACTCCATAAGTTTACCTAATGCTCAAACTAGCAGAACCCTTAATCTTTGTTTTTCATAAAATTTCTAATTAACCCCCAATGACTAGAAACACTGTTGACTTAAAACATGGAGATTATAGCATTCCAAATCAAATATAAGTATAATGTATAAAAAATATTTTATTTAAAGAAACTATTAACTCACAGAAAGGCTTTATAAGATTGAGATTAGTTCAAATCTCTGCACACTTTTGAAAGAAAGTCATCAACATGTGATAATCCTTAACTAAAATCAGAATCTAGTGTAAAATAAAATATAATCCATATATCAGGCATACCCTCATACATAAAGTAGGGAATCACTTCTAAGTTGTAGGACTCGTAAACCTTAAGGGAGGATGTTCAGGATACTACAGTACAGCCGATATGTCATGATAAATTCAACTCTTTATATATATGTAAAAAAAAAAATTATAAATAAACGATATTTTGAATATCCTCTTATTTTTGCCATGTAGAGGGTTACTTCTTGTACTTCAGTTGTGCAAAGCAGGACACAATGCTAAAAAAAAAGATTTTTGACAGCATTCCTTTGGCCAAAGCTTCAGTGCTTTCTGTCTTTAACTTTTCATTCAAGTCTCATCATTATTACCTGTCCTATTCCTTTAACTTTGCTTCAGTCTAATTTTCACTTCCTATAATTAGAGATGCTTTGTGCTTATGATGAACCATGACAGCCTAGAAATGAGACTCGGTTGTCCCCTGATATCAACTAATAACAACAATAATTAAAGCCCTTTAATAAATTCAGAGATAAAACAGAAAAATGGAGCAATTGCATAAATACATGGCAAATCTTTATCATAAATTTTACTAAAATAGTAAATCCATTGACATACCTAAATAAAGATAATTTATAAATATCTTTCTTACAGTACCTTGAGACCTGACATGATTTTCAACTAAATGTGCGATCCTTAGTTATCATTATCAGAGATTTTCCAAGTCAGATTTTTTAAACAAGATTTGACATGTATGAATTTAGTTCCTTCTTCTGTCTTTAATCCTATTAGGATCTCGTCTTCATCCATGTCCTTTCTTCCTTTTTTTAGACTTCCAGCTCTTTTTTTACTATTACACTATTTCCTTATTTATTGGAGATATCTTAGTCCCTTGTTACATACTCTCAGAATTTTCATGATTCTTGACAGCTTAATGATTGCAATGCGTACACCACCCATGGGCCACAATATCTTAAAATATCTAAATATCTTAAAATGAAAATGCACCCTTTATAAAATTATTAAGACTATTCATAAATGTTATTGATTTTGTTTTGCATATTGATAAAATTCAATAGTCTCATTTACTAGTCTAGATACACTTGGTTAAAATATAATGCTTGAAAAAATATAGCTTTAGTCGAGATGAAATATTACTTGATAAGCCATAGAGAAAATATACTTTCAAGCAATGAAAATATACAATTTCTATGATTCTATGAAGCTCCACTTAAGCTCATACGGCTTTCTCTCATAGCTAGCTAAATGCCTAGGTCTACCCTAAAATTATATAATATCCTATTTTCTTTCCTTATAAAAATCTTCTCACTCTAGTTAAGCTTCGTGTAAATCTTGAGGCATATGCCAACATCTTCATTACTCGCCTTCCCTATTCTCTCGTCAATTTTATGAGCTTCAAACGTTTTTCATGCCAGCGATCAAGGCTAGGTTTGTTTATTTGTGATTTAATAGGGTATGTCTTCTAGAACTGCTATGAAATCCAGGGAGTGTGGTTCAAGTGACTTTGTGAAAGTGCACTGGTCACAGGATTGAATTTTGTTTTATTGTTTTGAGGAATATGGTTACTTAACAATTCCTCTTTTTGGGATTCATGTTCAGGTGAGAGCTGACTGCTTTCATTGTTCAAAGTAATCAAAGTTTAGTTAGAAAAACCAAGAGAAAACTAAGCTAGTTAATTATATCAGATGATGTTGAAATAGGTATTATAGGAGTGAGCTTCATAAACACTTACTACTCTTTCTTTGTGAATCTAACCTAAGTTTTCAGGCAAGTCAGTACCTCTAGCATAACCTGCCCTGTTATAAAAATTTTAGACAGTCATTTTTATTTTCCAGCCATTAATTCCTTACAAGAGATTTTAATTTACTGTACTAGAAAGGATGTAACGTATCTGTTAAGAACAAGTGTTTCAAGTCAGCCCCATGACTGGATTAAAATAATCTTAACGATAATATTAAAAATAACAAGAAAAACAGATATAATAATAATAATGGAAGTTGTTGTAATTGGAATGATAATTTAAGATAAGACAGAGTGAGGAAGTCATGAAGAGTGCAGAGAGAATATAAGAATCTGATATCACAATGGCTTTTCTACTAGGGCAAATAAAATCTTAACAAATCAAATTGAATATGCCTTTAATTCCTGAATATCAGGAAGTCTGAAAAATACCAACCCCTGAATTAATCCATGATTATCAAAGTATTTATAGAATTCAATTGTGCTTTATGTTAAAAAAACAAATATTACAATTACATTGCTAACCTACATTCTACAAGTAGTGCAACCTAAAATTCATAATGATAGTGAATACTACAGATAAAAAATACTGTGCCAAGGAAAATTTGTTGGTACCTAAAAACTATAACCATTTCACCCTATTTTTGCCTACATGTAATAAATAACAAAATAGTATATAAAACCTATGAATAAATATAAAAAATGCAGAAAATACAACTTAAGATACAGTAAGAATTTTTAAAAAATTCAATGTACTGTACAGTATTTGATACTTGTGAAATCTACTGATATTACGGGGGGAACTTTCAAAAGTAAA
The DNA here is from genome assembly GCF_036898095.1 of Palaemon carinicauda. Taxonomy (NCBI): domain Eukaryota; kingdom Metazoa; phylum Arthropoda; class Malacostraca; order Decapoda; family Palaemonidae; genus Palaemon; species Palaemon carinicauda. Next base: position 270,883,838 of record NC_090725.1, read on the forward strand.
TCTTTGAGTCCCTCTTACTTGGCCTCCAACAATCCAACATTGTGAAAAGGGAACCTTACCTTTACAAGACCAACTGAAAAGCGCTGCATTTACGACCATTTGCAAATTAGAAGAGTTACTCCTGAGGCATTACGCAGACAATTTTTGCATTTTCATTTTATGCTGTAACTCTATAGAATGGTCATCTGAGAAATTCAACTGCCGTTTTTCTGAATGGTAAAAACTAGATGATTCTGAGGAATCTGATGAACCATTGTAAGAATCATCTAGTGCTCCATCCACCTGTGCCAGAGCTATTCGGTGTTCCTCGCCTATGGAAGTGATTTCATTCTCAAAGTTGTAGTATTCTTCATAATATTCATTGTCTAGGTTCTTCAGTTCTCCTTCTGAAATATAAAATGAACGTTCAAGGATATTATTCATACATCAACAATTGTAGAAAAACAAATCATTAGCATTTGAAATCCTAGTATCAACTAATACTAAGGCAATACACAATTGATATGTACTTTCAGTAACATCATTCAAACTTCTTCAAAATTTGTTTTTAATCTTTCAAGTGTTGAAAAGCTAAAAATATAAATGTATGTTTATCCTGTATTAAGTGTTTCTGCAAATATACGAATGAAATTGGCAACAGGATTTAAAAACAAAAATTTATTCAACTTTCAATTACCAAAGACCCATTTTTAAACCATTTTTAGTTTCAAGATTGCATTCCTTACTCTCCAATATAATCATGTCTCATTAATTTTCTATAGTATTTCTTTACACAATATTTTCAATATACTGAACTTCTCTTAAGAAAGAATTTAAAAGATTGAGATAAATATGCAAATCATTCAATCAATCAAAAAGATCAATTGGTTAACTGCTTCAATATGTCATTCTTTCTTAAAATGGAGAACAGCATTATACTAGAGTAAACATAAATGTGTTTATATATGCTAGTAGTAGGTTTATTAGCAACCATTTATCAACAAAATGTTTCTTCAAAAGATCATCACTCACAAGAACACATTTATCTCAAAGTCTCAGTAATTGCAGCTTTGCCAACACTGTAAGCAACCACCCTAAATCTAACACCTACTAAACCTACAGTCCAAAATATTACATTTGTAACAGCTTCATGTCTTTTATGAATAAAATAATACTTTTGATATGCAAAATGTCATAAAATGAAAATAAAAAAAAATATTCTAAACATCACTATTATTATGCCCATGTATAATAAAATTCCCTAAAGGTAATTTTAAATTTTTCCTAACTATCCAAAACATAGTCCTTTAATACTAATATGATTTCAGCTTGGATGGAACTCAGCTGTTAAAATTTCAATGAAGTGCTGGTATTTAACCTCTTTGCTATGATGACGTTGCTTGACATTAAAATATGGCCTGTATTACACACGACTACGTCCCGGATATGTCGTTTACAAAATTAAACCATATCAAAGTTAAAATCATTCCTATATCATGCAAATGAGTACAGCACATAGTCATATATCACACCATTCACACTCAGGAAATTTCATTGAAAAATCTCCTCCCTCCTTGATATTAGCCCCTCCTCCCTTCTTCAGCCAACCAACAGTCTTTGGGATTCTAGCCTTTATTCCTGATTGTGTAAGAGCTATTTTAGTCTGTTTTTATGTTACTGTACCATGTAAAATCACACCACTCTTTAGGCAATGACGACATTTCCTACCCGAGACATTATTCCCCAAGCTTAAAGGCATAAGGATCCTCACATCTCACCCCACCACTAACCGAAATACTCCAGATTCTCGTCCTTATTCGTGATTATGTAAGGTCTATTTTAGTGTATTTCTATGCTGGCACACATGTTCAAATCACACAGAAAGTACTACGTAGTATTTTTCAAGTATCATTGGTTCTCCTCTTACTTAAATCCACGTCACCAAAACGTTTTACCAGTAATGTTTTTTTATTCCTTTTTTTCTCAACTATCATTTCTACAAAATTATACCTTCAGGTCTTATACATTTAATATTGGTGTTATTCGTTGTTTCCACAAGTAAAAGTTCTTTGCTCTCTACCTATGTGCGGTTTAGCTCTGAATGCTAGTTCGTAGTATGAGTGCAAGATGGTTGGGGTGAGAAGTGAAACTTTACTTACTTAGATTTGTATAGTTAGGAAAAATAAAATTAAATTAAAATTTGTGATTAGTTCCTACAATAATACAAACCCTCGTCCTTTAATAGGAAAATTATTCTTAGATAGAAGGAAGCCCCTAAAACCATAATGACAGGTTTAAAAGGTCACTTTGAGGAGCAGAATCTTGAAGATCAGGCTAAGTTACTGTCTATGGACAGATCATGAAAGAACCTATATTCTTGTAAGGATACCTTATCAATGTAGGGTCAATATAAAGAACAGTAATGAGTTCTACTGTATGTCATGAAAGAACCTAAATCCTGTCAATATAGGGACAATTTAAAGGAATGACTTCTCCATACAAAGTATCCTCTCCCCCATAAGAAGGATGGGGAAGATACTTCTATTATAGATAGAACATTGCTTGTGTGGAAGTTTACTTGCATTAAAACGTCCAATCCAATAAATAATGGCATGACTGCTGCACCCCAAGAGAGGGGAAGGAAGAGGAAAAAAAAAGGCAAGACACACTACTTCCCAACCAAGTCTAATGCCACAATCATTACCTTACAGGATGCTGCTGCTTGTTCTGTAAGGAGCTAGGTAAGCTACACAACCTGCTTAGCAGCTACCACAGTGGAAATGAAGGGTTGGGTTCTCTTCCAATAACATTTAAGCAGCTTCATAGGACAAAGAAGCAAATCACCCAGACTGTCGGTCGCATCCCCTACAGAGGATATGGAGAAAGACTCGAACCAGTTGTCTTTGACTGCACGGTTCTGGGTTTTTCCCACAAACTCTGAAACAAAGGTGAAACAGACCTCTCTCCATCCATAGGAATGAGATATAATATACTGGGAAGTTTGCCAACTCTCTTTGCCAAGACTAATACTAAGAGATGAACAGTTTACAGAGCGTTGTGGCTTGTAAGGGGCAATTTTAAAAAGATCAAAGGTCTCTGGTTACATCCCACGCAGGTGGTCTGAGTTCTATTGGTAGACAAACTGCTTGAAGCTCATCATGAGCCCTGAAAATATCCATGATGAGGAAAGGTCTAAGAATTTCAGTTGAAAGACCTGACTCAAGGCCAAGTGATAGACTTTACTGGATGTAACCGAGAGGAGCTTCTGCCGACAAAGGTAGACAAGAAATCTGCAAGCACCTGCAGAGATTCTCCAACTGGAGAATTACCCTGTTTATGGCACCAATTGCAGAAAATAGCCCTCTCAACTTGATAGAGTGCTCCGGAGGACTTCCGGAGATATACAAACATCTCCCATGCTATGCTTCACAAAAACCCTTTCTCCAAGATGTTGGACAGTCTCCTGCTGTGAAGAGACAGGGATGTCAGTGTGCTGTGTAGCCTCTGTAGGTGGGATTGCCAAAGCAGATAGGGCCATAGGAGCAGTTACCTTGGACCATCTCTCAGATGCATCAGATCATGTGTGCCGAAGGATCATGGAGATGGAGGTGGATATGGGAAGGAGGGGAAGGCCAAAGTTCAGATGGAAAGATAAAGTAGCAAATGACATGCAGGAAAGAGGATTACGAGAATAGGAGGCCCAGGATAGAAGAGAATGGAGAAAGCTTACACAAAACATTAACCCCATATAGAGGTGGGTAAAGGCTGTAGACAAAGAAGCAGCATTGGGGAGAGATGTGACATCTGGGATAGAACCAAAATGCTACCCAGATTCTGTTGAAACACTGCTTGCCTCATAAAAATACCAAGTATCTATTTGATTTTGTTAACTAAATCATACATATTCTACAATTGCCAAATGTTAAAAAAATATCTATAAATTATAAAAGACTGAACAACATTGCTATTCTTCAAAAAAGGTGTCTGACAAATAACCAGCTTCACTAGTTCTTATGATAAAGACTACTGGCTCGTGCATTTACATTTTCATTAAAAAAAAAGAAAAAAAAAAAACTTAAATTTATGGAGAGTGGAGTAGTTTGTATTAATATATTAATCTACATACACTTATGTTTTCAGTTTTGTTACACCAGCATAAGATTATCAATAAAAACTATTTAATATGTAGCTGTACATCTGGCAGAAGTGAATGGTGTACATTATGCCAACCCCTTAAAATCAATTATATAAAAAGTTCCCATTTTGATATCTCAAACTTATCAACTTAGCCATAAGGATTTGTATCTGAAAACTGCTTAAAATACATAACTGTTTTAATCCCTTACTCACCAGTCTAAATATCAAAGTACCTATGTCCTTTTTGTCAGGCAAAGGGTAGGGGATAAAGCTTTTTACCAAATGACAAAAACTAACTGCCTTACTAACATTGCCACTGCCATTCCAATTAGTTACAAATTCCCTTGACTCTACTGCTAACGTTTTTAAGAACCTCAACTTCTACCCTATCTTCATCAAAACTCTCTGAACTATAAATAACCTTAAAAGTAGACAAAGACATACTTTCAACTCCAAATTTTACTAGCAGATTACTATTTCAATTATAAGTACTAGCAGATTGCTATTTCAATTATAAGTACTATAAGATTACTATCTTAATTATAAGTGAAGTTGTAACAACAGAGTACCCAGCTATGGTTATATAAGTTCTTGAGAGTGAGAGCTGGTTGTGTATTTGCCCTGTGGTGCCATCTTTCTATTGAGCATCACAAAGAAGGGGAAGATGGGGTAGACAAAGAGAGGGGTAGAGTTTTCTTTTAAATATCAAAGGTTAAAGCACAAGGACTATCAGGTAAGTTTTATTTAAATAATATATATTTATTTAGAGTAAAAATTATGCAAAGTTTCTTCAACATAAATACCATGAACCCTGTGAAAAAAATCATTATTAAGATTACAGTAATACCTTGAGATACGAGCTTAATGCGTTCCGGGACCCGAGCTCATATGACAATTCGCTCGTATCTCGGATCAATTTTTCCCATATAAATTAACTAAAAATAAATTAAGTATTACAGTGGAAAACATGTTTTTAATTGTTCTAATTCACAACCTATGCTCACAAAATAACAAATACCTGTGTACTGGTTATGATCTGCAATAAAATGTGATATTATTATGGAGTTCTTACCTTCGAGACAGATGGTAGCGGCTAACAGCAGTGTGTGCGGAGGAGGAGGGAGAGAGAAAGGGGAGGAGAGAGACTTGACGGCAACACGTTCGGTACATTACACTTTTGTAACACTACGTAATATAATTTAAACTTTAAATTTGACTTAAATGAAATTAGCTTATTGTACACACACTTAAAAATAAATGTTAATCTTACGTTACACTAAACTAGATTCTAATTTTGTTTTCATTTTCATTTTTTTACTTTTCTTCTTCTGGCTTGGCTCTTTTTGCCTCGCTTTTTGACTCCCTTTCACCTTCACTTTTTGCCCGCCTTTTTAAAAGGAACCTATCTAGGGATGTTTGCTTATGTCTCCCCTTCAAAATGTTACGAAAAGGACGTACACAAGTGTCGTCACAAAAGGCTTACACACACGCCAACTTGTCCAGGTGCCTCTTTTCCATAAAATCAGGAAACTCCTGCCACTTCGCTAACATGTCTCTGATTTCCTTCTTTATAGCATCATTCTTCTTGAGGATGGTACATATTGTTGATGTACTCCTCTAACATTGACGAGCCAGCTCAGTCACTCGTACACCACTCTCACGTTTTTCGATTATTTCATGCTTTATCTCGATTGTCATCATATGCTTTTTCTTTTCACTACCCTTGTTTGTACTCGCTTGCTTTGGACCCATTGCTTATTCACTTAATTCTGTACCGATTAACGCAAAAAACACGTAACAAATGCAAACACTATGGCCGATGCTCGGAGATAACTTTACGCGACGGAGATCCAACGGGAAAGAGTGAGCGATGCTATCCTCGTGAGCAGCCTTTCACACACTCGGCCACCTAGCGCCCACAATAGGGAACTGTCTCGTATCCTCGTATCTCGGGGCAAAAATTTGCTCGAAACTCTCCTCGTATCTCAAATTTCTCGTATGTTAGGACACTCGTATGTCGAGGTATTACTGTACAGGTATACATAAATTGCTTCACAGAAATCATGAAAGCAAGTCACACAAACAATACACTAAAATCAATATTAAAGTAAAGATTGACATATATAGAAATACAGTATAAGATAACCTCTTCCAGCAGATAGCAAAACCCATTGGATCATTATTCCTACTATGCATTATGAAATAACAATTAAGAATAATTCTTCATAGTTGCTAACTGATAGAAAAAACTTAAATGCATGTAAATAAATAAGCAAATGAACAAAATCCTACATGCAAACTCTTATTCCATACCTTTGCTTTCTTCTTCGCCTTGTGAAATTGTAAGATTTACTTTCTGCTCAAGTTTAAAAGCATCTGCCAGCATCTCCAATGTATCCAAAGCATGGGTAAATTCAATCATTGGCAGTTGGCTTGTGACCCTCAGCAACCTCAGCAAAACACCATGAGCAAGTTGCGTCTTTTCATTAAATCCCAGTTCTGCAAAGACATTATGAAAAAGCCATTCATCTACTTCTGAACAAAACCAAAAATCATGATAATTAGATAACTTAAATAAGGTTATTTCATACAAACACTCCTTTCAATCACACTAAAGTATAAGAGAAAAACTGTTATCAAACTTAACACTAGTGAATTTAATTATTCCTGAGGAGCCCTGGGAATGTGTAAAGTACTTGCATTGTACTAGTTAACTCGACCAAGGAGGTTACAGTATAAATGAACTGCATATATTTATTTATCTGTTTGTCTTTTAGCAAGATTACATCAACACATCCTACTGGATTTTCCCTATAATTCTAACAATGGATAGATATTATGATCTTAAAAAAAAACCATTAAATTTTGGAGGTAATCCAGATAAGATTACAATTCTAGTTATCATTGTTAATTTTATATAGAAGATTCATTCATGGTCAACAAATGAAAAAGGGAAAGCTTGGTCCATAGACTTAAGTAAAATATTGACAATCTTCAATGGTGAAGGTCTGAAATCTCTGACTGTTCTTTCTGCTTATTTTAACATGCTTTACAATTCTCTGCTCATTTTAATGTTTTAAAGATATGTACACAAGTTTTTTAGTTATACAAGGAAATAGGAGGTTTATGTACATCATTAAGGTGGGGAACACACAATAGTTTTATAACATTCCCCAGTATATCACTTAAGGAGGCCGGCCGAAATGCCAATATATGGAGGTATAGGACGAAAATCACAAAATCCTGAAAAAATTCACTGAACTTTGTATGGCAATGGAGAATGGGTATATGAAATATTTTGTCAAAATTCCTCTTACTTTTATAGTTACAGGGTAATCGGTAAAAGTAACTCAATAAACTATAAACACTGTTCCTACAAGAAAATACAGTATTTCTTCTGTTATCGTAAATTTTGATAATTATTACATTTTAATGTAAAAGAAATTGTGAACAATGGCACCTGTATAACTTTCACGAGTCACAGACGACCGTAAATTACACCCTTCGACCTTCAGTCCAACCACAAACCTCAGAGAGAGTACATGTATGAGTTGGCTGAGTATGAGTTGGACCTCAGCCATTCCCTCATTTTTACGTTTTTCTTGTTTTGAGAGAGAGAGAGAGAGAGAGAGAGAGAGAGAGAGAGAGAGAGAGAGAGAGAGAGAGAGAGAGAGAGAGAGAGAGAGAGCCAGCCTTATTGCCTTATTTTTTGTTTGGGTTCCCCCAGGTCCCTCAGTGTGAGGCACCTCGTATATCCACCAGAGAGTTGCTAATACATCTTCCGGTGTATTTTGCATCTTCCAGTCTTGGATGGTCTGGGATGCATCTTAGGTATTTATCGAGCTGATTTTTAAACGCATCTACGCTCACTCCTGATATGTTTCTTAGATGAGCTGGCAGCACATTAAATAGTCGCTGCATTATCGATGCTGGTGCGTAGTGGATTAATGTCCTGTGCGCCTTTCTCAGTTTACCTGGAATGCTTTTTGGCACTATTAATCTACCTCGGCTTGCTCTTTCTGATACTTTAAGCTCCATGATGTTTTCAGCAATTCCTTCTATTTGCTTCCATGCTTGTATTATCATGTAGCGTTCTCTTCTCCTTTCTAGTCTGTATAGTTTTAAAAATTGCAGTCTTTCCCAGTAATCAAGGTCCTTAACTTCTTCTATTCTAGCAGTATAGGACCTTTGTACACTCTCTATTTGCGCAATATCCTTTTGGTAGTGTGGGTACCATATCACATTGCAGTACTCGAGTGTACTACGCACATAAGTTTTGTAAAGCATAATCATGTGTTCAGCTTTTCTTGTTTTAAAGTGTCTGAATAACATTCCCATTTTTGCTTTACATTTAGCCAAAAGTGTTGCTATTTGGTCGTTGCATAACATATTCCTATTTAAAATTACACCAAGGTCTTTAATTGCTTCCTTGTTTGTGATTGTCTCATTATTAGGTCCCTTGTATGCATACACCATTCCTTCTCTGTTTCCATAATTTATTGATTCGAATTTATCGGAGTTAAATACCATCCTATTTATCTCCGCCCATTCATATATTTTGTTTAGATCTCTTTGTAGTGAGTTCCTATCTTCATCACAAGTAATTTCTCTACTTATTCTTGTGTCATCGGCGAAACTTCTCACTACGGAGTTTTCAACATCACAGTCTATGTCTGAGATCATAATAACAAATAGCAGTGCAGCTAATACTGTACCTTGGGGCACACCAGATATTACCTGGGCTTCATCTGATTTCTCGTCATTTGCAACCACTATCTGTTTTCTGTTTTGCAGGAATTCTTTTACCCATTTTCCTATCTTTCCCACAATATTATGCTTTCTCATTTTTTTCTCCAATATGTTATGGTCTACCTTGTCAAAGGCTTTTGCAAAATCTAGATAGATCACATCTGTGTCTTTTTCATTTATCATATTATTGTATATGCTTTCATAGTGAGCTATCAGTTGGGTCTGTGTACTTTTTCCAGGTACGAAACCGTGTTGACCCATATTAAACAAATTATTTTTGACCAAATGGTTCATTATTTTCTTTTTTATTACCCTCTCATACACTTTCATAATATGTGATGTTAGACTAACAGGTCTATAATTGCTTGCCTCTAGTCTTGATCCACTTTTGAAGATAGGGGTTATATAAGCTAATTTATGTTTAACATATATCTCGCTCATATCTATACTCTGTCTTAGCAGTATTGCAAGAGGCTTCGCGATAGTGTTTGCAGTTTTTTTTAACAAAATCGCTGGAACTCCATCTGGTCCGGCTGCCGATCCATTTTTAATTTCGTTTATAGCCGTGACAATATCTGCTTCATTAATATCTATATCCGTTAGATATTCAACATTTTCTTCTCTCATTTCTGTTTCATTATTCTCATTCGCAATTCTTGGCGTGAACTCACTCTTATATTTTTCTGCTAATATGTTGCATATTTCCTTTTTTTCATTCGTTAGCCGTCCTTCAATTCTTAGAGGGCCTATTTCTATTCTCCTTTTATTCATCTTTTTTGCATAGGAGTAAAGTACTTTGGGGTTTCTTTTTATATTTTGAAGTGTCCTTTCTTCTAAGTCCCTATTTTCATTTTCTTTCGACTGTATAATCTTTTGTTCTGCCTTTTCTATCTTACATTTTATTTCCCTCATTTTCCACACATTTTTTTCTTTTGCAAGGTTTTTCTTCCACTTTTTAATTTTCTGAAATAAGATCCTTCTGTCTCTTGGTATGCACGTCTTTTGTTTATTGTTTTTTTTCGGTACATATTTTTCAACAATTTTCTCCAGTATTTTGTACAGTATATCCGTATTTACCTGTATATTATCACTTATAAATACATTTTTCCATTCTTTATTCAGTTCTTCATTTATTTCTGACCATTTTATATTCTTACTGTAAAAGTTATATTTTCCATATCCTTCCCAAAGTTTTGTGCTTTTATTAATTCTGTGATCACTTGCTTTGGAATGAACTATCAATTCTATGACATTGTGGTCTGAAATTCCCGTGTTATACACTATTATTTCTTTAACATAATTCACCTCATTCACAAATACTAGATCTAGGACATTTTCCTTTCTTGTTGGAATGTGGTTTATTTGTTGCATATTATGTTCTAATAGCATATCTTGAAGCTTTTCAAATTGCCTCTTATCTTCTGCGCTACTATTACTATCTTTTTTATATGTATACATACAACCACTTTCTTCTATCCGTTCTTTCCAATCCACGAAAGGAAAGTTAAAATCTCCGGATAGGAGTATATTCCAGTCTTTATGGTTTCTACATATATCATCTATTTTTTCTATTATTATGTCAAACTCCTTAGTGTTTGGGGGTCTGTAAACTACAATATTCATTAGTTTTTCAAATTCAAATTCTACCGCAATCAATTCACATTCTGTGTTGCTGTATTTTTCACATACTTTTCCTTGATTTATGTCTCTTCCATATATTGCGGTTCCCCCTTGATTCCTATTTTTTCTGTCTGATCTATAAGTTTGGAAACCCTTTATCTGGTCATCACTGCCAGTCTCTTGGGAATACCATGTTTCACTTATATTTAATATATCTATTTTTTCAATTTGGGTTAGTTCTTCTAAGAACTCTATTTTCCTTTTAGAGTTACTCGTGACTAAACCCTGTGCATTCATTACTATTATGGTTTGTGTTTCATCCCCATTATTTAATATTGGTAATAATATGGATTCTCCCATGCTTCCTTCCTGTTCTGATATGATGTTCTTTTCTTCATTTCCCGGAATTCTGCCATTAAAAAATCCAACTTTTCTATTATATTTGTTCTTTCGCCTTCATATTTATTTGTGTGTGTATACCTGCAACCGTCCCCATATCTGCACCAACCCCTGGCATTATAGATGCATTCTTTGTAGTTGGGCTCTAAATGTGCAGGTTTGGGTTGAAAGGCCTCATATCTTGGGGCTCTTGGTTCAAAGCGCGGTATATACACGGCCTGCTTTATTGTTTCTTTTTTTGTTTCTTTTTTGCTTTCATTTTTCTTTTCAGTTTGCTGAGTTTTCTTACTTTCATTCATGGTTGCAGGATGCATATATCGACATTTTTTGTTGTAAATGCATCCTTTTCCTTCTTTTAGGTTTTTGCATATTTTTGGATGGAGATCTCTGCATTCGTCTCCATATCCGTCTAAATACGCACATTTACCATATATTTCATAATTATGGCATATCTTTGGATGCTTGTAGTAGCATCTTTCGCCAAATCTGCAATTCCCTCTTTTCAGCATATTGCAGACTATATCCTTCTTTTCTATTTTTTCTTGTTCTTGCTCTTCCCTAAAATTATGTAGGTCCGGGTAGAGTCTCTTGGGTCTATTATTTGTTTCCATCTGGTAATTTATTTCTTCATAAGTATGTTGTTGGATGGCATCATAGGTTATATCAATGATTTCTTCTGCATCCTTACACATATCCTGTTCATTGTTCTCTTCTTCTTCTTTTTCTTCTTCTTCTTCTTCTTCTATTTCTTCTTCTTCCTCTTCTTTATCTTCAACTATTTGCAGATTTAGTCTCGACTTAATTATATTTTCTATCCAGACTAAGCATGTTGAGCAGAATACCTTTGTGTCTTTATTTTTTATTTTTTGCTGTATTTCAGCACATGTGGGATGTGTTGGGACATGACAGGCATCACATTTTCTAATCAATTGTTGAGGATTATTAATGGAATACCATATCTTACATGTATTACACCATTTTGGCATTCTTTTTCCCATTGCATCAATCAGCATATTCACCATATTGGACTTCTTATGGTTCTTTGATGGAATGTGTTGATTGATGTAGACTTTCTTTATAAGTCTCTTTAACACTTGGATTTTCTTTGGAATTTCTTCTATTATTTTGCTGATGTTTTCCGCAGATTTGCTCCAGTTTATTGGATCATATTGTTTCACTATGTCTGCGAATATTTTTCCGTCACATTGGTTGACGTTACTAGTGACCTCTGTTATCAGACGGTCGAGCTCCTGTTTCGCCAACTCATGGAATTTATTTTTGCTGAGTCCAGCGATGTCTCTCCAAGCCTTGCCCGTGTTGTACATAGCCATCTTGATTAGATTTTTAGTAATTCACAAGATAACTATTCTATGCCGACGTTTTATCCCACTTCTCCGACCTCAAACTAATCACTGACTATTCACGAAAACTTGTAGCTATATTGCACTCGATAGCCTTTGGTTATCCGCGTTAAATCATGATATTTATAGGGTCGCAAAAGTGTAATCACTCACTGGCACACAGATACAAAACAGAGAGAGAGAGAGAGAGAGAGAGAGAGAGAGAGAGAGAGAGAGAGAGAGAGAGAGAGAGAGAGAGAGAGAGAGAGAGAGGATCTTCGTTTATGAGTAAATTATGATAAATAACTTTGTTTTCACTTATCAATATCCAAAATGGAACATAAAATTCATAATAATCAGGATTTATTAATATTGTATTTGTAAAAATACAAAGAAAAACTTTGAACGCCCTCATTTTTATGTTTATTTTTCTCGTTTTCAGAAAGAATTTCATCATTTCAAAGATGAAAAGACAATTTTAACATCTTGCTAACACAGGAAGAAGAAAATTTGCTCTTTTGAAAGAGAGAGAGAGAGAGAGAGAGAGAGAGAGAGAGAGAGAGAGAGTGTGTGTGTGTGTGTGTGTGTGTGTGTTATGGATAGAGGAGTGATTGCCTTGCCTCACAGGAGCCAAAAGAAGTAAGATATGGAGCAGAAGGATATTCATTTATGATTAAATTATGATAAATAACTTTGTTTTCTTTTATTAATACACAAAAAAGAACATAAAATTCAGAAGAATCATTATTTATTAATATTGTCTTTGTAAAAATACAAAAAAAAACTTTGAACGCCTGTATCTCAAAAAGAAAGACAAAAACAAGTATATATGGGTAAGAGTGGCAAATGGAAGAGTGGTAGAAAGGGCATTAATGGATTATGTATTGACAACTAAAAGAATGTTTGGAAGATTGAAAGACGTGCATGTGTTTAGGGGTATGGCTACCGGTATGTCTGATCCTTTTTTGGTGGAAGGAAAATTAGTTGTAGCAAAAGAGTGGGGGAATAGAGTAGGGGGATGTAAAAGGGAACTAGTGAAGGTTGAAGAGCTAATAAAACCGGGGGTAAAAAGTAAATATCAAGAAAGGTTGAAAATGGCATATGACAGAGTGAAAGAAAGAGAAACTGGTAATTTAGAGGAGGAGTGGAAGTTCGTAAAAGAAATGTTATTTTCATTAGTAAAATAAATTTTTGAATATACTTACCCGGTGATCATATAGCTGTCAGCTCTGCTGCCCGACAGAAAAACCTAAGGACAAAATACGCCAGCGATCGCTATACAGGTGGGGGTGTACATCAACAGCGCCATCTGTCGAGCAGGTACTCAAGTACTCCATGTCAACACAGAACCAATTTTCTCCTCTGCCCACTGGGTCTCTATTGGGGAGGAAGGGAGGGTCCTTTAATTTATGATCACCGGGTAAGTATATTCAAAAATTTATTTTACTAATGAAAATAACATTTTTCAATATTAAACTTAGCCGGTGATCATATAGCTGATTCACACCCAGGGGGGTGGGTAGAGACCAGCATTACATGTTGACATTATTATGAGCTAAGTATTTTGTATTTCATTTTAGCAGTTATTCAAAATAACAAACATAAAATAAATAAGTACCTGGTAAGGAAGTCGACTTGAACAATTACTCTGCCTTTTTAAGTACGTCTTCCTTACTGAACCTCGCGATCCTCATAGGATGCTGAGCGACTCCTAGGAGCTGAAGTATGAAGGGTTGCAACCCATATTAAAGGACCTCATCAAAACCTCTAATCTAGGCGCTTCTCAAGAAATGACTTTGACCACCCGCCAAATCAAGTAGGATGCGAAAGGCTTCTTAGCCTTCCGGACAACCCAAAAACAATAATAAAACATTTCATGAGAAAGATTAAAAAAGGTTATGGAATTAGGGAATTGTAGTGGTTGAGCCCTCACCCACTACTGCACTCGTTGCTACGAATGGTCCCAGAGTGTAGCAGTTCTCGTAAAGAGACTGGACATTCTTAAGATAAAAAGACGCGAACACTGATTTGCTTTTCCAATAGGTTGCGTCGAATATACTTTGCAGAGATCTAATTTGTTTAAAGGCCACAGAAGTTGCGACAGCTCTAACTTCGTGTGTCCTTACCTTCAGCAAAGCTTGGCCTTCCTCATTCAGATGGGAATGAGCTTCTCGTATTAACAGTCTGATAAAATAGGATAAAGCATTCTTTGACATAGGCAAAGATGGATTCTTAACTGAACACCATAAAGCTTCAGACGGGCCTCGTAAAGGTTTTAAACAGAACTTAAGAGCTCTTACAGGACATAAGACTCTTTCTAGTTCATTTCCAACCATACGATAAGTTTGGAATATCGAACGATATTGGTCAAGGCCGAGAAGGCAGCTCGTGTTTGGCTAGAAAACCAAGTTGTAGAACATGTAGCCGTTTCGGATGAGAATCCGATGTTCTTGCTGAAGGTATGAATCTCACTGACTCTTTTAGCTGTGGCTAAGCATATCAGGAAAAGAGTCTTAAAGGTGAGATCTTTCAGGGAGGCTGATTGTAGCGGTTCGAACCTGTCTGACATAAGGAATCTTAGTACCACGTCTAAATTCCAACCAGGTGTAACCAAACGACGCTCCTTCGTGGTCTCAAAAGACTTAAGGAGGTCCTGTAGATCTTTATTGTTGGAAAGATCTAAGCCTCTGTGACGGAAGACTGATGCCAACATGCTTCTGTAACCCTAGATATTGGGAGCTGAAAGAGATCTTTCTTTCCTCAGATATAAGAGAAAGTCAGCTATTTGAGTTACAGAGGTACTGGTCGAGGATACGGATACTGACTTGCACCAGTTTCGGAAGATTTCCCACTTCGATTGGTAGACTCTAAGGGTGGATGTTCTCCTTGCTCTAGCAATCGCTCTGGTTGCCTCCTTCGAAAAGCCTCTAGCTCTCGAGAGTCTTTCGATAGTCTGAAGGCAGTCAGACGAAGAGCGTGGAGGCCTTGGTGTACCTTCTTTACGTGTGGCTGACGTAGAAGGTCCACCCTTAGGGGAAGCGTTCTGGGAACGTCTACTAGCCATCGAAGTACCTCGGTGAGCCATTCTCTCGCGGCCCAGAGTGAAGCAACTAGCGTCAACCTTGTCCCTTCGTGAGAGGCGAACTTCTGCAGTACCTTGTTGACAATCTTGAACGGAGGGAATGCATATAGATCTAGATGTGACCAATCTAGTAGAAAGGCATCTATATGAACTGCTGCTGGGTCCGGGATTGGTGAGCAAAATATTGGGAGCCTCTTGGTCATCGAGGTTGCGAAGAGATCTATGGTTGGCTGGCCCCAGGTGGCCCAAAGTCTCTTGCAAACATCCTTGTGGAGGGTCCATTCTGTTGGAATTATTTGTCCCTTCCGACTGAGACAATCTGCCATGACATTCAAGTTGCCTTGGATGAACCTCGTTACTAGTGAAAAGTCTAGACCTTTTGACCAGGTGAGGAGGTCCCTTGCGATCTCGTACCATGTCAGAGAGTAGGTCCCTCCTTGCTTGGAGATGTACGCCAAAGCCGTGGTGTTGTCCGAGTTCACCTCACCACTTTGCCTTGAAGGAGAGACCTGAAGCTTTTCCAGGTCAGACGTACTGCCAGTAGCTTCTTGCAGTGAAATGCATTGTCCTTTGACTCGAGTTCCATAATCCCGAGCATTCCCTACCGTCTAATGTCGCACCCCAGCCTACGTCCGATGCGTCCGAGAAGAGAACGTGGTTGGGAGTCTGAACAGTCAGGGGAAGACCCTCTCTAAGGTTGATATAGTCCTTTCACCAAGTCAGACCAGACTTTATCTTTCCGGAAACCGGGATCGAGACCGCTTCTAGCGTCTTGTCCTTTTTCCAGTGAAAAGCTAGATGGTATAGAAGAGGACGGAGGTGTAGTCTTCCTAGTGACACAAATTGATCCACGGATGACAGGGTCCCTACCAGACTCATCCACAGCCTGACTGGGCAGCGTTCCTTCTTCAGCATCTTCTGGATGGATAGCAGGGCTGGGGGTTGATCGTCTTGTTCAGCAACGTCCTCATCAGAGGGTTCCTCATCCGAAACTGATGAGGAAACGGCAACGGAGTGGGCAACGTCTGACTCGCTGAATCCGGTCGCACTGGTGGATGCGTGACGGAGCCGGACGCAATATCATGGCACTGCTGCACAGTCTATGAACTGTCAACAACCATGGGTGCACGAGGAAGTACAGCGTCAACCCGAAACTGACTAGACTGTCTGGGTTGTGCAGTCAACACCCTACCGGGTTGCTGAGGTTGACGCACTGCGTCACAACAAGTCACCTCTGCTGGTTGTTGAACGTCTTCCTAGTGACACTGAACGTCAACAACCACCTCCGAGCGTCGCTTAACGTCAACGTGCGACTGGCAACCCACACTGGGTCGCATCGGTGGAGGAACCACCTCAACTGGCAGACGCGAGTAGGATACCTCAGCGTCAACAGGGCGCACAACCCACCGGTTGGAAGGTTGTTGGCCAGAAGGTTCTTCTCCGTATTAAAGTCCTCTATCAAGGACACAAGCTTGGACTGCATGTCTTGCAGCAAAGCCTATTTAGGGTCTACGGGAGCAGGTGTGGCAACAGACGGGGTTAGCGACTGAGGCGGAACCATTTACCATCCCTGGAAGCCTTGTTATGTGTGACATAATAGTACAGCAAAACTTCAAAGGCTCGCAAAAGTTGAGAAGTTGACCTGTAAACAACTTGGAGCGTCTCCTGGCTAGGCGCCAGGGCGAGTCTACCAGAATTGAGAAGTCTATCTGGGCAGAGGCATGAACTCCCAAGCCGAGAACTTCTCTCGTGTCCTATCAGACTCTCGCTCTATAAGCCAGTTTAAAAGAAGGGAAATCAAAGGCTGTATCCCTAAAACTCCTCCTGGTGCAAAAACCAGTCGCCTAGCCAACGTAACGCTCTCTAGGAGAGCGAGAGAGAACTAGCTTAACAACAACGGCTTCGAAGTAGCTAGGCCTAGTGTAAGTTCTGACGTTAGGCGAACGAGGAGCAGCAGTTACAAGATCCGGACGAAGATCCTTAAAAAATCATCATGATTTAATTAAAGTCCATAGGAGGCTAAGCAGCTTAAGGCTCCTCTCCAAATGACAGAGTCCTCAAAGGAATATCAGTAGGAGGGAGAACAGCACTTTCTCATCTACAGGAACCTTGTCCGAGAAAAGCTAGGTTATCTCAGTGAGGGTCTCACTGGTGCATTAGCAGCAGACCAGAAGGCAACGTTATGTAACTGCTTGACAGTCTGTGAACTGTCAAAAACTGAACTGTCAACCACAACAGGTGCGTGAGGACATACAGCACTGGTGCATTGGTAGCAGACCAGAAGGCAACGTCATGTAACTGCTTGACAGTCTGTGAACTGTCAAAAACTGAACTGTCAACCACAACAGGCGCGTGAGGACATACAGCACTGGTGCATTAGTAGCAGACCAGAAGGCAACGTCATGTAACTGCTTGATAGACTGTGAACTGTCAACAACTGAACTGTCAACCACAACGGGAGCGTGAGGACATACAGCGTTCACTCGAGACTACTTTGACTGTCTATACTGAGCAGTCAAAACAACTCTAGAATGCGGAGGTTGACGTACCGCGTCAAAACACGGCAGCTTAACTCCACCCTCCTGTTGTTGTGGTAGCACACGAACATCAACGGAGGGTTCCGTGCGTCTGTGAACGTCAGCATGCGTCTGGCAGGGTCGACTGCGCATGGGTGGAGGAGCTCTCACAGCTGGAGTGTGGGAGCAGGCAGCCTCAGCGTCTGCTGGGCGCACAACCGTGGTAGGTTGTAGGCTAACGGGTGCAGCGTCAACCTTCTCCGCACGATACTCCTGCATAACAGCAGCTAACTGAGTCTGCATAGACTGCAGCAAAGACCACTCAGGGTCTACAACAGCTGGTGCGGCAACAGACGGAGTTACTGCCTGTTGCGGTACCGCTTTGCCTCTCTAAAGAGGTGAGCAGTCGTCGGAAGACTGCAGCGAGTCCGAACTGACCCAGTGGCTACAACTGGGCCGTTGGACTTGCGCGGAAGGGACCGACTTGCACTTAATAAGCCGCGAGACCTTGGTCCATGGTTTCTTACGAGAAACCTCTTCCGCAGACGAGAAGTAAATGGGCTCTCTCGTCTTTGTGTGGGTGGGGCGATCTTGGGTAGATACGCCCGAAACCACGGAGGGAAACGTCTGTTCGTTGATCAAGGCCTGACGAACCCATAAGTCGTTCGACATTACTTCTCCCCTGGGCTTGGGAGCTTGCAAGAGGTCCCGGACTAGGTGAACGACAGGCACGAACAGACGAACCCTCGGACGCAACACTGTAACACTTTGCGCATATCACTTTATCACTTCGATTTTCTGTTTTGCACTTATTTCACTGAAATCGAAACTTTTACTGATTTCTACCTGAAACACGCAATTCTACCCTTCATTAAAAGGTAGTAATTGCGAAAACAGTCGTATAATGCAGCTCATTAATACTAGCAAAAACAGAAAACATATAAGGATAAAGCATTCAGTGGCTGGGAAAGAGACTAAACACTAGTTCAATTAAACTACGTTTACAATCTCTCACCGCACATAGCCTGGGGACAAGAATAAAACCCTAGAAACGTTTTACCTTCTTCCCCGTACAGCGACTAGGGAGGAGAGTGACATGAGAACAACGTTACCCGCTTGAACGGAACGTTTTATTTATTTCCTCTCTCTCCCTCCGTCTCTATCTATCTCTCTCTTTTTCTCTTGATTTCGCACCTGAGAGAAGAGCCCAATTATATATCGTCAAAAAAACATGTTATATGGCTAAAGGAAAAAACTGAAAGGTTTTCCAAATAAAAAGTTCCTTTAATTTAGAATTTAAACTATTTAAGTTAAGAAAGAATGAACGAAACGTCAGAATCGATTTACTCTTACTGCAAAGTGAAACCGTGATACAATCTCTCTCTATCGTAACGATAGAGCGCATGTTGAACGTCCTGAACGTCAACAACTGCGTAGTCTAAAAAAAAAAAAAAAACTAAACGTTAGTTCATCTTTGAAAACAGTACGAAGACTATCAAAGAAATTCTTTCATAAAACATTAAATTTAAAAAGTTATAAATTCTTTAAAGGCTAAATACGATATAACGGGCTCAACGTTGATTAACTTCGGTTCCAAGTTAAGACCAACTACTATCAGGAAAGGAAGCAAATAAACAAAACATAAAAATTTCTTTTTATATGTTTATAATAAATGGAAAGTTAATCGAAGAGGCCTAATAAAGGCGGAGAGATATAAAATATATAGATCTATAACGTGTTAAGCAAAATTACTAAAAACCTAAACACACTTCCGTCTAAGGGAAGGGTCGGCCATTTAAAAGTGAAAGAGAGTCCATACTCTCTTAGTCACCATAATTAAATCTATCCAAAACGAGTTCAAGTTTTGAGATGAAGATAAAACCCCTGCATAGCGAAAGCTCAAAACTAGAATAGTGTACTTCACCAAATAGTTGTGAAAACAAATCCAGTTAGTAACAGCGTATTTTAGTAGGTCTTGCCAGTGGCACGACAGAGAGAAAATTGGTTCTGTGTTGACATGGAGTACTTGAGTACCTGCTCGACAGATGGCGCTGTTGATGTACACCCCCACCTGTATAGCGATCGCTGGCGTATTTTGTCCTTAGGTTTTTCTGTCGGGCAGCAGAGCTGACAGCTATATGATCACCGGCTAAGTTTAATATTGAAAAAAATTTTGTTGGGATTGCAAGTGATGTGTGTGGCAAGAAGTTTGTTGGAGGCAGCATGAGGAAGGGCAATGAATGGTGGAATGAAGGAGTGAAGGTAAAAGTGGAAGAGAAAAAGAGGGCTTTTGAAGAATGGCTGCAGAGTAAATCCAAGGCATTTATTAATCTATCATCTGACTTCTAGCTTAGGCATAAAATATACGAGCACCATAGCTACTAGAATATATAATTCTGTTCAAAACACTATTTTAATCATCATATGTTAACTCAAGCAAGCAACCTTTAGCTTACTTGTAGCCAAAGAATTAACATAAAGTGAAAATAAATAAACATGTTTAAACTAACCTGTGTCCAGAGGCAATAAAGATGTTATGTCAAAGGAAGGTTCTGACTGTCTTGATTTTTTTTTCCTGTATATCCTTTTACCATTAGGGCCTGTCTTTGTTCCATTTGCAGTCATACTTAAAATACCCTAGAACAAAAATACAGTACCATATCACATCTATTTAAGGAATGATATTATAATGGCAAGATAAAGGTGGCTCTAAATTTTTATATTCAAGTAGAATGGACCTCATCTTTTGTCATTAACTTTAGTGATTAAGTTTTCAAGAATAAAATATCATAGACTAAAATCTCAGTAAGATATAACCTAATTAATCTCATAAGAATGTTACAATATTCAATCATAAACTAAGTAAACCATGACAAGACATATTTAAGGAAATACAATTTTCTCTCACATACCACTGCCATACATAGCCCTGCACTTCTATTTGAAGAGATCAAGGCATAACCATTTTTATTGATAAACTAAATCTTAAAACGTAATTTGTATTTTTCATAGCTATGGATATCTGGGTCATTTAAAATAAGGAATGACTCAAGCTGAGCTGGAAAGGGTGTTGAATTCTTTAATGAGGTTGTCAACAGCAGATGGTGATCATGACGAGTAACCCTGCTCACTTTCTTGTAAAAGGCTCTTCACTTTTGAACTTAAGCTCAGGACTGAGATCGATGCTTAAGGTAGAAAGTGTAACTTAAAAGGACTCTGGCTTTTATAGCTAAAAAGAATACAAATTAGCTTTGAAATTTCACATTTGTTCCTAAGCATATACAAACCTTACATCCTTTAAAATCACTATTTCCTACGCCTATGGACACAAAAGGCCTCGGTTATATTTCGCCAGTCTTCTCTATCTTGAACTTTAAATTCAATACTTCTCCATTCATCATCTCCGACTTCATGCACTTGCAATTCTAGTCCTTATCCATGATTATGTAAGGTCTACTTTAGTGTATTTCTGTGGGCATACGTGTTCATATCACACAGAAAGCATTTTGTCATTGGTTCCCTGCCTCTACCTTCCACCCAAAATGGCCCCAAAACACCAGTAACGCAAGTTGTTGAAAGCTCTGTTTAGTAAAATTCCGTCACACTCATATCTAAATTTACATCAAATTATCTTTCGATGCTATAAATAATTACAGTACCTGAAAATGTCTCAATTCAAATAAATCTTCCTCTTATTTTTCCTTACAAATTTCCAATTTCCTACATCATTTATTTGCACTTCCCAATTTCCTTAATATCACATCACATTTGTAACCCTGATAGCTGTAAACACGAAGACACACAACATTTGATTTTTTCTTGTTTTTTTTTCCTTTTTTTCTTAATTATCATTTCTACAAAATAATAGATTGATTGACAGATTCATTGAAAGTTTTCTGGCATCCTGACATCTAAGGTCATTGATGCCGATAGCAATTATTATATAAGAAAAATAAAAGAGAATTCAATTAAAACCATAGAATTTAAGAAGTCATTATAATAGTTATATAGTTTTCAGAAGACCTGCTTCTGAAATAAATCTAAAAATGCTGCTCGCATGGTAGGAGACATCATGTCCAAGAATCTTGGCAAGGATGAACCTGCCATCCTCACCTCGAGCCTCAATCAGATATCTATTTCTCAAGTTATTATAATTAGGGCATTCGGTCAACAAATGCCTTATTGTTAAAGGAACTAAACAGTCCTCGCAACACGGTTGGTGTTGATCCTTCAGCAGAAACTCGTGTGTCAACCGTGTGTGACCAATACGGAGACGACAAAGAGTCGTCTGCCATCTACACTATCCCAGTGCTGTTGCCATTTATTACAAACCAATTTCTTGATGTAAGGTAGGAAATCATTACAGGGAATGGGATACCTCCTTGGTAGCAACTTGGATGCTGCATTCTTCGCCAGTAAATCTTCCTTCTCATTCCCAGACACACCTACAGTACATGTGCTGGAACCCAACAAAATTGAACTGTTATACCCCTCCGTCCAATAATAAGAAGCCATTCTACAATCTTTAAAACTAGAGGGTTACCAGAATTAAAAACCTCTAAAGCTTAAAGGACACACACACACTCACTCTCACTCTCACTCTCGTTTTCTTATCCTTCTTCATATGACGTGAGTAAGGTTCCAATGTTACAATATTGGAACCCGAGTTAGAGCTGTCTGTACCGAGGTCCATGTTTGTATTTTCCAGGTCGTCAACAGAGGGATTGGTTTTTTTTTGGGGAAAGCGCAAGCCGGGTTATCCACCACTTATCGGAGGATGTCAGTCCTCCTCTCCCACGTGGCCCAACACGAGAAGAGACTTCAGCGGGGACCAGTCTTTTATTAGAGAGGGGCTGCCTCTTTTAAGGTGGGCGTACACTGGTCAGTGGGGGTGGTTAGCTCCTCCCACCGGCGACTCCAATGCCTGGCGTCACCCATTACCTGCAAATATGGGTGACTTACAACCGGATTACTGGAGCCCGACTCTTAACAGACTTTGTCTGTACCCAATGGGGTATGCCAGAGGTTGATGGCATCTAAATTGGCACAGGTTGAGATGGAATGCCGTCCATCCCACACAGTGCCAAATCCAAAGAAGCAGCAAAAGCATAATCAAACAAGCCAAATTCGTCAACAATATCGAGCCCAAAAGGAAGAGATGGGAGAAAAAAAGAAATGACCAAAAGGAAAAGAGAAAGTGCCGACTGATTTAGTTGGATCAACAGTTGGGCACCGAGGTCCAGTGGGAAAGTAGTTCCCTCTGTTCATTAGAGTCCAGCTGCTAATCCCTAAGCCCCCATCCTCATCAAGGCTTCAGCATCTGGGGGGTCTACAAAATAATAAAATTTTCATGTCTTAGATATATATTTCATATTAGTATTGTTCATTGTTTTCACAAGTAAAAGTTAGCCTACTGCCATTTTTTCCATTTATTGATGTGCATTCCCTATTTCCAAGCACGTGAAATATGGAGTTACCCAGTTCATAATATCAGTCACACGCAAGTTGGAACGGCAAATGAATAAATTCTTTTTATGAACAAATTTTTTTTGTTTATAGTATATCTTATAATTTTACATTATGCAATATTTCTTGCGTCAAAGGAAACAAATGGATATTTTCATTTAGTCCATTATTACTGACGAGTAGATTTATATCTTTCAACGGCTGTTTATTGTGGAATTATTACTGCACAAGTCACTTCAATGATTATAAAAATTTTTACACAAAATTGCAGGTATGATAAAATACCTTACTAGCACTGCCCCTATGTCTCAGGACCCGGGAGTGCAGTCATCCCCCTTAATTACCACGACCAACTTCGACCCGGTGGCCCTCACCAATATGATGACGAGGGTCGTTACAGAGCAGATTAGCTCTATACTTTCTGCCGTCACCAGAAGACTAGATACCCTGGAAGGTGGACTGCCTTAACAACAGCAGTTCCTCATCCAGGACGCCTCAAAACTTCCACCCTTCACGAAGAACAACCCGTGGAAAATGGCGCTCCACTGTCCTTTCACGGACGGAATGTTGACCATCGAGGGTTTTGGGACCCGACCCATTGAAGATTTTGAGTTCTTCCCTCCCGGCCTTCAATTTCCTTTCCCCGGCTTCGCCCGGCTTACGGAAGAGGCTCTTGTCCGGCTAGATAAGGTCCCTAAAGAGACCGTTATCTTTCCGAAGGAACAGGCTCAGTCTGTTTGGGTTAGAACCTTAAATGAGTGGGGTTGTACAAACACCATGCTGACCCCCCACAAGAGTACTTACACCATGTTTCTTGTGGACGAACAGACCCCCACTCCTTGCGTCACCAAAATGGTTGAATTAGCCCTTCAGGCAGTGACAGAAGATAAACCTTTGCCACAACTCCGGGAGACAGATCCTACATCTCTGCTGTTCCCATCCGATAATGAATGTTGGCTTAACATTCAATCGACATTCACTTCTGGTAAGCTATCCGCTGACTGTGCATCGACGCAATTCAGTGAACGCCTCCCAAGACTACCTGAAACCTTAATCCGACTCGAGTTCGAGTCCCGGTCTAGGTTTAGCCGGAGCCTCAACGTCTCGACTATGGCGGAGATGTTTTCTCTTACCTATGACGAGGAACACTCCTTTAAAGTTATGACTAAAGCCACCCTGCAATCTTTGTTAGCAGATTGCTACGACTTCTTGGTGGCCAAAAGACGTTGCCGTAGGCATGTCTTATCTGAAGCTACTATCCGCCATGAGCCAAATAAGCTCATTAAAGCCTCTGCTTGGGGTCCGGACCTATTCCCGGAGGACATGGTCAACTCGGTATTGAGCGAAGCTGCCAGAGTGAACCAGAGCCTCAAAGTCCGTTGGGGTCTCACTCCCAAACGCAAGTTCGATCAATCGAGCATTCACTCCCGGGGCAGAAAGAGGCTACGCCCTTATAGCTCTACTCAATTCCGCCAACCTCTTCAAGTAGTCCAGTCGGCCCCGGTCTCTCAGGGCATCCAACCCTCTACCTCCAAGTCTCAGCCCCAAGTGAAGTATGTCCTCGTCCCTGAAAGCCAAGTGGCCTCGAACTCGTTTACCTCTCCTGTTTATAACCCGGTCTATGAGTCCCGGTTTTCCTCCCAAGGATACCAACGAGGCAGGGGCCCCGGTTCGAGGGGTTCTTTTCAGAACAGAAGCAAAGGGAGATATTTCTCCCGTGGAAAAGGGTCACGTGGTGGCCGAGGCGGTAAAACCTCCAACTACTGACGGTCTTCAGGTAGGAGGGAGACTTTATGTGTTCCGGAGTCGCTGGAGGTTCAGTCCTTGGGCCTTCAGCATAATCTCCAAGGGCCTGGGGTGGAGTTGGATAGAAGGGCCTCCTCCACCGAACAAATTCCATCAACCCTCGACACCGGACCTACTTCTGTTTACCCAAGATCTTCTTCGCAAGAACGCGATCAAGGAAACGAAATATCTGAAGTTTCAAGGTCGCTTATTCAGCATTCCGAAGAAAGACTCCGACAGCCGAAGGGTCATCCTCGATCTGTCTCGACTAAACTTGTCCATTCAATGCGACAGGTTTCACATGCTTACCGTCTCGCAGGTGCGAACCTTGCTTCCCCGTGGGGCCGTCACCACCTCCATCGATCTTACCGATGCTTACTATCACGTTCCAATAGCGAGACACTTCCGCCCATTCCTAGGATTCAGACTGGACGACAAGGCTTACACGTTCAAAGTGATGCCTTTCGGGCTCAACATCGCGCCCAGAATCTTCATGAAACTGACGGAATCGGTCATTCAGGAACTCCGATCCCACGGAATCCAAGTCGTCGCATACCTGGACGATTGGCTAATCTGGTCAGACAACGTCGAGGATTGTCTCAAGGCAACAAACAAGGTGATCCAATATCTTCAGTTTCTGGGATTCCAAATAAACTTCGGAAAGTCTCGTCTGACACCAGAGACCAAATTTCAGTGGCTGGGATTACGGTGGGACCTACGTTCTCACACTCTATGTCTCCCCAGGTCCAAGAGGATAGAGATTGCGAAAAATACCAAACGCTTTCTCGGGGAAAAGATAACTTCCAGAAGGAACCAGGAGAAGATTCTAGGGTCCCTACAATTCGCTTCAGTGACAGACCTCCTTCTGAAAGCGAAACTGAAAGACATCAACCGAGTTTGGCGCTCCAAAGCGAACAACAAACGTCGAGACAAGAAGACACGCCTTCCTCCCATTCTTCGGAAGAGGCTTCTCCCGTGGACAACCGCCAAGAGCCTATCAAAGTCGGTTCCGTTGCAGTACCCCCCTCCAAGGATAGTCATCCACACGGATGCCTCCCTATCAGGTTGGGGAGGCTACTCCCAACACAGGAAGGTTCAGGGCCTTTGGTCCACAATGTTCCAACAATTTCACATAAACGTCCTGGAGGCCATGGCTGTCTTACTAACCTTGAAACGTCTTTCCCCGGCCAAGAAACAACATCTGAGGATAGTCCTCGACAACGAAGTCATAGTCCGTTGTCTAAACAGAGGGGGCTCCAAGTCAGGTCCCATCAATCACGTGATGGTGGCAATCTTCTCCCTGGCGGCCTCAAACCAATGGCACCTATCCGCCGTCCATCTGGCTGGAGTTCGGAACGTTGTGGCAGACGCACTCTCCAGGACGGTACCGTTGGAGTCAGAATGGTCACTAGATCGCAAATCCTTTCAATGGATCCTCTCCCAAGTGCCGGATCTCCAGGTAGACCTCTTCGCGACGGAATCCAACCACAAGCTGAAATGTTATGTGCCCCCAACCTGGACCCTCGGGCTTACGCCACGGATGCCATGTCTCTCGACTGGAACGCCTGGGAAAGGATTTACCTTTTCCCACCGGTGAACCTACTGATGAAAGTGCTGGACAAACTTCGAACCTTCAAAGGTCAAGTAGCCCTGGTGGCCCCCAATTGGCCCAAGAGCAATTGGTTTCCTCTTTTACTGGAGCTGAATCTCCACCCTCACCAGATTCCCAACCCGACTTTGACCCAGATAGTACAAACGTGCACTGTGTTCGCTTCCTCAAACATTCAGACCACCCTAACTTTATGGACTTCATGAAGTTTGCGGCACACAAAGGGGCTAACATAGACCCCCAGAATACTTTATTTTTAGAATCTGACAAGAGAGACTCCACTCTTCGTCAATATGACTCAGCGGTCAAAAAACTAGCAAAGTTTTTGAAGGATTCTAATACTGACTTTATGACACTAAACCTAACGGTAACCTTTTTTAGAACCTTGTTTGAGTCGGGCTTAGCAGCTAACACTATTACTACCATCAAGTCTGCCTTGAAGAAGATTTTTCTAATCGGCTTTAATATAGATCTAACAGATTCATTGCTAGCTTCGATCCCAAGAGCCTGTGCCAGACTGAGACCATCTTCTCGTCCTAGCTCGATTTCCTGGTTTCTCAATGATGTTCTTAAACTAGCGTCAGAAACCGTCAACGATTCATGTGAGTATATCCCTCTACTCAGAAAAACTCTCTTTCTCGTGAGTTTATCATCTGGCGCCAGGATTTCGGAATTAGCTGCCTTATCAAGGGATCCAGGCCACATAGAGTTCCTTCCGTCGGGAGAGGTCCTCCTCTCCCCAGACAAGGTCTTCTTAGCCAAAAATGAAGACCCTCAGAATAGATGGTCCTCCTGGAAAATTATCCCTCTCCTTCAGGATCCTTCCCTATGCCCGGTTACCACTCTAAAGTCCTTTCTATCAAGGACTTCCTATAAGACCTCGGGACCCTTGTTCATCAGGGAGCGGGGAGGGACTATAACTTTGAAAGGGATCAGACAACAGATCTTGTATTTCATTAAACAGGCCAATCCAGAGTCTTTCCCTCACGTCCACGACATTCGGGCGGTAGCGACCTCAATAAATTTTTTCCATCATATGAACTTTACAGATCTCTCTAAATATACCGGATGGAAATCCCCCTCAGTGTTCAAGCGGCACTATCTTAAACAATTAGAGGCCCTTCAACTCGCTACCGTAGCTGCAGGGAGCGTGGTATCCCCCGGACAAATTCCTTCTAACTAATTCCTGAATCCGATATCTTCCACCTTCTTCCTCTTACCTGCCTCACTTACAGTTCCTACCTGAGTTCGGTTTGTTATATCACACCCATGGGTGTTCCTAATTCGTAACATTGCTATTTTATTATCATTGTTCAATTTATTCTTACCATACGAACTGTATTTCTTTAGTGTTCAAGTTTATATAATTTGTTCCAGTGTTTGACCTTAATTGGTTTTATTTTAAGTTAATGTTCATTTGTCTTCCCTTCCTGGGATATTATACCTTATCATGCTGATGTTATTAAAGACGACCGTCTTCTACGTTAACTTTTGATTAAACCACTGTTTGTTATGTTGATTTTAATTCGTTCCCGTATAGTTAATGAAGTTTGGGTTCGTTTTCTCTGGTACTATTTCACTGGGCGGCACAGGGATTGAGCCCAGAAAAGGGATTTTGACGAAGGAAAAATCTATTTCTGGGCGAGAGACCTGTGCCGCCCAGTGAACCCACCCTATTTGCTCCCCCCCTGATCAGACCCCAAACTTAAGGGTGCTGTAAGGAGTGATGGGCAAGCGTGGGTTGAGTTAGTAGTACTGGTCTGCGAGGCAGAGGAGGTTGAACTGCACCTCACTATTGAGGGATTTCGAAGAGGACAAGTCTAAATGGTACGAGACCTCTGGTATTTCGCCCCAGTCTATACCGACACCATTAGGTGAGCGAGCTAGTTCAACCTAGCATTCCTATACATTTTTTCTCTGGTAATATTAGCAGTTATATTCCTTTGAAATGGTGCATAAGGAGCTTTTCACTGGGCGGCACAGGGATTGAGCCCAGAAATAGATTTTTCCTTCGTCAAAATCCCTTAATTAGACATTATAATTACACATTATAGAATACTTCTTGTGTCAAAGGAAACAAATGGTTACTTTCATTACATTTCTGTAAAATATAAAGTCCATTATTACTGACCAGCATTTTTATATCTCGACGGCTATTTATCGTGGAATTATTAGGGAATAAGTCACCTCAATGATTACAGTATAATTTTTTTTTTTACAGGTAAAATCAGTGTTTTACGATACCTTACACAGTACTGTACTTACACATTATAAAATACTTCTTGTGTCTAAAGGAAGCAAATGGATATTTTCATTACATTTCTGTAAAACGTAAAGTTCGTTATTACTGACAAGTAGATTTATATTTTTTGGCGGCTATTATTTGTGGAATTATACGGAATAACAGTCAAACCAATTTCTAAAAAATTATTCTATAATCACTTCACAATGAATGGAAAAAATATTTTTGCTGTTTACAGTGAAAAAAATAAAGTTAACTTTTGATAAATTTATTCTGTAAAACACATGGAAATGTTGGTTATTACAGAGTAAGTGATCATATATATCAGACGGTGACAAATCTCATATATAGCTACTAAGGGCAAATCTGCTGCCTCGTAGTGAAGGGGTTAAAGGATGAGGATTTATATTTGTGTAAGAACAAATAAACCTGTTTGGTCTTTCAATTATATAATTCTCTAAACTTTTTTGCATGCCTGATAGAAAGTAATTTTAGTCTAATTTAAATGAAGATTTTAATTAGAGCTATCAATTTTCATGAAATAGTAACACTGGTGATGATAAGGTCTGGTTTATTGACAAAGGAAGATAATTATCATCAATTTGCCAAAGGATCTTTATGGCCCATCAAAATGCTACAATTTTAAGTGAAGATGAAACTAGGCCATCCTTGGACTTAAAACTGTATAAAGTATTATTGATGCTCCTGGTTCTTTCTCGAAATAATACCCTCACCAGTAGAGGGACAGTTAGTTCACAACCAACCACAAAACTTACATTCTACAGATTAGTATGCACATCCTCATAATTCATCCTCAAATAAAAATACATTCAAAGCCATGCCGGATTTTTTTACCATAGATCAGCCCGTAAAATGAAATAAAACATTGGGCAGAAAAATGGAAGGTATGGAAGATTTAGCTATTTTAGTTTGATTACCCAAATCCTAGTATTGGTAAAAAGATTTAAGTAATTAACTACAGTAATACATCAATCCCCGACATATCACAAGGAAGACGGGGTGGAAATGATACATTAAAACACTAATAAAAATGAAGAGAATTTCCCTTACCTCACTTTTTGAAGCGCCATTTGTAGTAACATTACGTTGAACGTCGCTTTTTGTTCCATTACCAGTGGGAGAGGTCCTTTGTGCATTTTTGTCGAGACAACGTTGGGATAATCTAACAGGACCTTTAACAGATGATCCTCTATTAATGTTCTTATCCAAAGGCTTCACTAAAACTTTGTCACTTGGTTTAGGGATATTCTTCTCTGTTCCTTTGAAAGTTTTTTCACTGGGCTTGGTTTGAGCTTTTGGAGATGGCTTTATAACCTTATCGCCTACTTTGGGTGGTTTTGGTAGAATTTTTTGTGGTAATCTAACTAAAACAGGTTTTCCTGTTTTTTTGTCACTTTTCCCATCTTTATCAAGCACTTTAATAGAAGTTACTTTATCAGTTTTGTTACTTATTGGAGATGGGTTATTCTCTGGTGGTTTAGGAGCAATCCTCTGGAGGGGCTTTGGCAACACTGCAACATGAGAAACAACTGGTAATTCTGGAACAACATGAGGGGGCCCTTTGGGTATGGGCTTGAATACAATAGTAGTGGACTTGTTCTCCTTCAGCTTTTCGACTAATTGTCTTGCTGAATACGCAGCTTCAGATTTATCTCCAAATTTTGGGGTTCCCATCGAGCTCTGGGTGTATGTTTTCTCAGGAGTGTTTCTGATCATTGGAAAGAAAATATTTACATTAAATATATAATTGAATGGTAAATACTGTACACAAAAATTTATAACTAACAGGTTGAAAGCAAATTGTAACTCAAAGTTTATACCTCCAAGAATTAATACTAAGCCTATAAATTATCATTTCAATCCCTAAACTCACCTAATAAGAATACTTATGAAACAAAGAAACATATGTACTTCAATAGTTTTAATACACCGAGACAAAACTGCAAAAATCTACTATATATTTCAGAATAATCCCTACACTCAGACACTGACTTTTTTAGATCTCGAATTCTCCCCTTTCTTCTCTCCTATGCACTTTCTGCTGTAATCCAATAAGGTTCAAGTCTTCACCTATCCCCTATATCCATGATTTCTAAGGCCTTCCAACAAGTTTACAGACAGCTGTTTTCACAGCTACAGTATTTTTATCCAACCCTGTTCATAGAATTTCAAAACCAGCTCAATCTTGAGATCTCAACAAGAAGGATATAAAAATTTATAATACGGATATTTTCAAATTCATTTGAGTACATTTCATTCTTAATGTTAAATTGGATTCCCCTTGCTATCATAATAATAATAATATTAATAATAATAATAATAATAATAATAATAATAATAATAATAATGATAATATTAATAATAATAATGATAATAATAATAATAATAATAATAATAATAATGATAATGATAATAATAATAATAATAATAATATCCTATTTTATTATCCCCTCTCAATAAAACATTATCTCTTCTTAACAAAACCTAAACTATATAAACACACCTGGTATACAAACAAATTATTTATAAAATAAAATATAATTATTTCAATACTGGTTTCCTTGTGCTAAAAGATCCATTTCAGAACTTTTGCTGACAATAGCACTTTTCCTGGTTTACCAGAATTCCAAGATCCTGACAAAAATGGAGAAGCTTCTTTTGGTGAGCCAGGATGACGACCTGAAATTCTGCGAGGATGAGCCAGTTGTCCAAATAACTTAGTAGCTGGATCTCATTGGCATGAGCCTAGGATCATTCCCAGTTCTAAGATCCTCATGAGGAACTGGAGAGCTGTTGAAAGACCGAAGCAGACGACCTTGAACTGGTATATCCTCCTTTCATCTACTATCACTCGCAGATATCTTCTGAAAGAAGGACGGATCGGAACCCAAAAGTGAGCTTCCCTCACTTTAGCATTATTATGTAATCTCCTGTCCTGACAGTTTCCATAACGGTGGGGGTTGTCTCCATTTTGAATCTGGAAGTACAGGTTCAGTGCCAAGAAGTCATGACAGTCTCCAGCCTCCAGACACTTTTTCGATAAGAAATAGTCTACTGTAGAAAACGGGTGGCCCATTGTCAACCTTCTGAAGAGAAGTTCTTGTCCACCATCTTCTGTACCTCCTACAATAGAGGTAGGTCTTTCAGAGACCCTTTCTGATATGAAGATGACACTGTGGGAGTAGGAATTAGATGCAAAGGAGATTTGATGAACAGGAGGAGGCAGGGCTTGGTCTCTCCAGTCCTTTGACCCTTGGAATCACTACCTCCTTCAATTCTTCAATTCGTCTGCAGCATCCCTCCACTCGTGGTAAGCTGGGGGGATTGTCCATCCCACCAGGGACCTCTACCTCTCCCATCTTCTTGAGTGGACTGGAGTCTAACTGGGTTACTAATATTAGTAATATATCAATAATATTAATATCATAATATATGGGTTGATACCAAAACTTATCTCAATATTTCTTGAAAGAATTCAACTTACCCCCAAAGGGTTTATTTCGTGCCATAGCAAATAATGACTCAGAATACGGGTTGAAAGGAGATGAAGGGTCTCTTTAGAATGGCACCTGGATAGGTTGTTCTTCTGACAATTGTTCTTATGGGCTGTGAATCCGTTGATGCAGGTGGATGGCTGTTGCTTAAACGAAATAGTCCTCTGTAAGAAAGTCATGCGTTTCTTTCCTCCAATCTTCTGTAAAAGAAGTGATGTCCTCTGAAGGGCAAAGAGAAAAGATTCCCAGGGAGAGTTTCTACGATCCAATCACTCCTGTTTCCCAATCTTCTTATAGAAGTGTGCCGTGATTGCCTCCCTACGTTTGAGAACCCACTTGGCCCATTGACTGGTGACCTGGAACATAAGATACTCCAATGTTCTTCTCAGCATAAGAGATCTTCCATGTTGGCAAGATAACCAACTGTCTCAGTTCAGTTATCGAGCTAGGATGATGCTTGCAAAGCACTCATAACAGCAGCTTCCTTCTGCAGAACACAACGTGGAGTCAACTTTGCCACTGCCGGGTGCAAAGGAAGGGGAAAGGACCAGCATCAGCTACTCCCTAGTACCTCTTCTATTTAGGAAGAAGTATCAGCACTACACAAGAGGACTTCGATGATCTCAGGGAGTCTTTCTCGCTGTCTTCCTAGTCTTCAACTTTCCAAATGATTTCCTTGGCCATTAAAGTCCATGGGAGTTCAAGGCTTGATTTGGCGCTAACAGGAGGGCAGGTTGACCACTGCCCACCTACCTCTCGGGGAGGAGGGGAGAGTCTCCCTGATGCCATTTACTGGATGCATGGTGCGTAGAACCTTGAAAAATACTGACTCTACATCCTTTTTGTCTGCTAAAGAAATCTTTGGTCCTGCAAGGTGGAGAAGATCCAGCAGAACCTTCCTTCAAAGGGAAATCGTCTTTGATTACTTCCTCTTGGAGTTCCGTCTCACGACTGGCCAGAGGCTAGGCCACTATCTGTCATGAGGGCGGAATGTCTTCCAATTCCGTAATTCCAGCGCTCTCTACACGACGAGATGGTCTCTGGTCAATTGGGGCAGTGTGTTTCTCAAAGTTTTAGAGTCCTTGCTCTCCTTCCACAAAGCTCCTGCTGTAAAGAGAGATGGAGGGCCTGAAGCTAAAAGTCAAGGATTCTGAACTCTCAAAGTCTTAGGTAAAGGAAACCAAGGTTTAGAAACATATTGGGGATGTTCATCTTGGAACATAATAGGAAACAACTTACAGTTTTCTCAAAATGAAATTTCCCTTAGAGATAAGGAACTTTTGTGTCTTTTTTTTACAATTCCTCTAAGTAGCGTAATAGGAATTCTAAACCTTCGACGACGGGTCCTTCTGACTGCAGCTAAGTCACATGAAGAGAGGGGGAAGACTTGAACTGCTGTCTACTAGGTACCAAGTCTTCTCCAGACAGGGAAGAGTCCATGAAGACTGCCTGCACCTCCTACACTGAAGGCAAATCTAGAGGAGGGGCAATGAGAGACGTCTTCTGGTGATGCAGGACCTGCTGGGATCTTACCTTTACCAGGAGTCTTTTCTTTTTATAGGAAAAGCGAAATCCTCCACCGTAGGCTGTAGAATCTCCTTGCGCTAATAAACCACTGGATCAGAAGACCACCGAGGAATCTCTGGGCCACTTTGCAGAAATATTGGATCTAGCGCGAGTGGGTGGCGACGAAAAATGACAAGAGCATCCAGGTGAGAAGCCCCTGGAC
This sequence comes from Palaemon carinicauda, assembly GCF_036898095.1. Classification (NCBI taxonomy): domain Eukaryota; kingdom Metazoa; phylum Arthropoda; class Malacostraca; order Decapoda; family Palaemonidae; genus Palaemon; species Palaemon carinicauda. The sequence continues at coordinate 270,918,006 of NC_090725.1, forward strand.
CCTGAGCGGGAAATGTGGTTTAGAGTGTGGGGGCAAAACCCTCCTTGAGTGGTAGGGTAAATCATGATGCCTAAGTATAGGGGAAGATTGGTGAGAGCTTGACAAAGAAGCTCTCCTAGAACGTCCTGCAGGAGACTAAGAACGTCTATAGTACGACAGAGGAGAAAGTCTGGAACGCGAAGGAGAACATCGGTCAGAACGTGAATGCAAAGATCTTCTGGAGCGTGACAGAGATGATCTCCTGAGTATGAAAAGCACCTGGAGCGCAAAGGAAATCGATGATTTGATGCCGAGGAAGAGCATCTGATGGAGCACCAATGGATAGAGCTGCAATTCCTCCAACAGGGCGACCTGGAGCGCCTGCAGGATCTGCAAGGAGAATCTGAAGAAAAAAAGTTTAGGGCGTCTAACGTATCTTCGACGAAGCGAGGCAGGTTCGCGGGTCGAGGGCGAGGCAGGAGCGCAAGGCAGAGGGCAAGATAGGAGCGCGAGGCGGGGGCAAGGCAGGAGTGTGAGGGGGGGGGGGGGGGGGGGGGGCTTGAGCATAAGGTCGAGGGTCAAGTCGAGCCTGAGTCTCATCTTAGATGACCTAATCAGACTCTTGGTGAGAGAGAGTGACCCTCACACAAAGCATGAGGAGAAGCGCAAACTGATGAAGATTAATCAGTCAATGGTATAGAAGATCTGTTGATGGCAGGTTTGGAACAGGTCTGGCAGGAACTAGCGAAGGATCTCTCTCAACAGAGGTGCGATCCCACAGGAAACGGACTTCAAAAAGACTAGACATTCTGAAGTAACAGCAACGGAGGAGGAAACAAAATGGCAAGGGTCCGACGATGGGCGATGCCCCAAACGTGGTGGTTGCAAAGTAGACCTGATAAGGAGATGATGTCGAAGGGGAGGTAGTCTGAGTGCAATGTTTCTCCACTACGAGCTGCTGAAGTCTGTCTTCTGACAGGGAACCAGGAATTCCCAAAGAGGGCCACAGAAAGAGAAGAGCTTTTAATCTCCTAAAAGCAAAAAAAAGAAGGGAAGTCATCCACGGTGGCAGGCACTGTCGAATCACGAGGGGGAGTGACAGTCTCCCCAATCCTCAGTTGCTCAGGTGTTAACCAACCACCACTCTTATATGAATGCCCTTCAGAGGACACCGGGAAAATCGGAGGGGTGGTTTCCGGGAAAGAATGAGGAAGCCAGGACTTTGGGCCTCCTTCTTTCTCCTATTGAACAGCAACCTTTGGGAGGATGGCAATTTCCTACATTCATCACGTTGAGGCTTGCGAACATATGTGCTCTCAGCAAGTCTGGCACAGCCTCTGAGGATCTACCTCTCAACTGCTCTTAACCCGAGAACTGCTACATGCCTCTTAAGCAGCTATATGGGAGACTGCTATAAGCCTCTAAAGAGCAGAAATTTCTATCTCTTCTAAAATTCCCTTGTGAAATTATTCAACTTGTATTATTTTTTCTGATAAAACCATTTGTCTGGTAGATATTTTAATGTTCAACTCTATTTTAGTTATATAATTATATATACAGTAACATAAAACCTTCCCATAGACCAAATTTTCCTTTTTTTGCAAGGGAAAAGGGTGAATTGTAATTCTTTTCAGTCAAAACTTATCTTTATGTTACCATATTAGAAACATGAACGATGATAAAAACATATAACAGCATACATCCACCCACACACCCACAATATCACAACATAATATATTGTTTAGGAAGGAAAATAAAAACTGTGGCAACTCAAATCCTACCTCAGCAAGCGAACGACGAGACGCTTGAGGAGGAGAGTATCGAAAAGACTCTCCAATTTAAAGATCCCCTGCTGTCAGGCGACCGCCTAGGAACTGGCGATAGGCGAGTCATGGGAGAACTAAGCACTGCTGGAGAACGACGAGCAGCTAGCAAAGGACGAACTACTCGTGATCGGCGAGCACCTGCCAAAGGACGAGCTGCTGGTGATCAGCGAGCAGCTGCCAAAGGACGAGCTGCTGGTGATCAGCAAGCAGCAAGCAAAGGACGAGCTGCTGGTGATCAGCGAGCAGCAAGCAAAGGACGAGCTGCTGGTGATCAGCGAGCAGCAAGCAAAGGACGAGCTGCTGGCGAAATCCATGAAGCTGGCAAACGGCGAGCCGCTAGAGAATGACGGAAAATTACCGAATGCTTAGTAGTTGGATAGGAGGGTCATTGGTGAATGACGAGCTGCCGGAGAATGATGAGCAGCTGGCGATCAACGGGAAACTGGGGAATAGCGAGAAGCCAAATACGATGGATAACCAGAGGCTGACAAGTCACAAGAGAGCGACGAGAAGCTGGAGGACTGCAAACAGTAGGCAAACCACAAACTGCGGGAGCTACACGAAGTCAGAAAATCTGGAGATTCTAGAGCAGCTAGCAAACCCCGAACTGCTGTCAGGTAGTGAGAGGTCTCAGAGTGCCGATGGACAGGCGAACACCTCAAAGGTAGCGAACAGCGAGTCCAATAAAGCAGGCAAGGGTAAGAAACCAGAAGGCTGTCGGTGAGCTTGACGAGACTCGTCACAAGAGAACAAGTGACAATCTCCGAGAGAGGCATGCGGCCGAAGAGACAAGTGACGAGGAGTGGGCGAGCGGAGAGGTCTTCGTGAGTGACGATCCTCCCATGGGGATCATCTGACGGGCGAAGGAGGAGAGCCAAAGAGACATCTCTTAGCCGGAGGAGAAGGAGAACGTCTGAAGGGTCGAGGAGGACCATGCACTCTACGAGTTTGTCGAGGTCGGCAAAAATCTTCCGAAGGGGAGGACTGCTCAGCTGTCTAGAAGACCTCGGGGTCTCTAGGGGGATCTCACTCTAGGAAGATCATGACGCCTGCCCACAGGAGAGACCTGCCTAGGACTTTGCTCTCCCCCCGACAGAGGAGTCGGCTCAGCATGGAGGAGAGCAAAGTCTTTAGCAACGAAACTGCAACTGCTGCGATGTGATGTAGCTGTCGGCAATTCTCCCCGCAAGCGGGAAGGTTGCTAGACATAAGCTGACGAATGGAAATTGTCCCTCGGAAGAGAGAGCAACCCAACACTGCTTCCCATCAATAAGCGTTGTTAAAGTTGAAGGTCTGCATTGAGCGCTACCTGAGACACGTAGCCAAAGCTAGTTCCTGGGTTCACTCCGAAGGGATCTCCCTACTGGAACACCTGAAGGAGCACAGTATGCCACTTATCTCATTCCTATGCCATCTTGGAAGGGACCTCATCTTCATAACGGAAAAGCTGAAGACAACGTGCTGATCAGGAGCAGCCACATGTGCAGAACAGGACTGTGATAGCGCAGGGACAGCAGATTCCAAAGGAACGAATGGTTCTTCTGTCAGCTGTCTTAGCCAAACGAAGAATAAAAAAATTATGAAAGAAAAACTTCATCGGGAGGAGCACGTAATCCACAGATGGGAAAGGTGTCCTCCGAGAGAAGAAAAACATACTACAGTAAGTAGAAAGAAGACACTCTGCCTTGTATAACCTTATTTAGTCAAAAGGATGACTGATGAGTCACCTGAAACACAGGAGATACAAACAAAAAAAAATTAATTAATTCAGCTGACAAAACAAACTACTTCATCCACTCAAACCTCTAGCAGGAAGGGGATTCCCTGAGGGGGAGCGGACAAGCTAAAGGTATGCACACCTTCTGCCGGCTACGAAAGGCCGTTGGCACATCATCGCATAAGAGTGGTGTTGAGAGCTGAAAAAGTTAAATTACAATGGTGTTGAGAGCTGAAAAAGTTAAATTACAATGGTGTTGAGAGCTGAAAAAGTTAAATTACAAAGTTATTATTTCAACTTAATTAATGAAGAAAACCATTCGAGAGCGCAACCTAACCAGCGAACAGGCAAGGTGTTCCCCCACAGAGGATCTGCCGTCCACTCACGTAATGACGGAGAGCGGCGTCGTCAGCAAGGAAAAGTAAGACCGAAGTCAAGCTCTGTGAAGGCCACAAGCAGTTTTCCTCCAAGAACTCATAAGGGGGAGAACAACGTTAACATCCGAACGGAGAAGGAGTATCCAAACGATGACGACTCCCTTGCAACGGAGGACGAGTCATCTTGGAAGGCCACCGGACGAGTTGTCCATCGTCCAAGGGGGGGGAAGACTGTAAGAGAAGGTTCTCCGCCCTTGAGAACCTGCCGCATTACGCAGTCACACAAACAGCAACATTCAATGTAAAAAAAAAAAAAGCTTAAGATATATATAAAGTATTAAGCACGTTTTCATTGTCCATCGTCCAAGGGGAGAGGATCGTAAAAGACGGTTCTCCGCCCTTGAGAACCTGCCGCACAATGCTGTCACATTAACAGCAACACTCAATGTAAAGAAAGCTTAATATATATAAAAAAACATTAAGGGCTGGCTTCATCACGGATGGAGCCACCGGGACAGAGGTAGCCGTCATGGTCTACCCCCTCCCGGGGAAATCCGTGGGGTGTGAGTACCCTGGTATACCAGCGGTTGACCACGAATCTTGAATGGGGCTGTCGTGATACCGGGTATGGATGCCATGCTGCCGGGTCGAGCCAGCGGCTACCACCGCTGGACGGATGGAGCCAATGACTTGCCGGGCAACGGCAAGGTAAAGTTCATATGTGTCAACGGCTGCATCCGACGAGCGGACGGAGCCGAAGAGACACCGGGCAAGGGGGCGGCTCCAGCGGCCACCGAGGCAGGCACTGGAGCGGTAAGAGCCCTGTTCGACCCGTTAGGGGGAAAAGCCACTTTAGCCCATTTCCTCTTGGAGGAATTCCTCTTCTTGCTCTTCTTCCTCGAGACCTTTGCCTTCCTCCTGGAAGGGCCTACGTAAGAGCTGGACTTCTTCCTTTTAGACCTCTTCCACTTCATTCTCGTCTCTCGGGCGTCTGGGTCTTCCGACAAAGACGAGTTGTAGGACGAAGATGTATCTGAGGAGGGAGAAGAGGAAGAGGAGCTCGCTGAATCTTCTGTCAACAATGTAGGGTCTTGTAGTTGTGCAACTGGCGTGACGGGCTGCAAGAAGTCCGATGGGAGCGTAGATGAAGGCGCCGGGGGCGTGCATAGATCCTTGCGAGAAGCGAACCAGCCCGAGAATTCCTCCTGCCGACGCATGGGTGATCTGAAGGTCGTCCTCGGTGCCGTCCATACAATGGAGTCGGGGTCTGAAGATCCTGTGGGCTGCCTCTCCTTGTCCATAACACCCCCGGGCACTGCTGAACCTGTAAGACACTGCCACGATGGAGGGGAAGGAGCCGTTTCTGACTTCCCATCATCCACACCAGGTCTTCATTCGAGACAGCTCCTGCGGGAACCAGAACCTCGTCTACAGCACACACTCCCGCCCCAGTAGCAGATCCCCCACACGTCTGCGTAGGCACAATACACCCTAAATCATCAACATCAGGCTCATGGGGAACGGCAATGGGCCGTTTCCCCTCAATAGACTTACCTCTTCCCCTACTCTGGGTAGGGGATGGGGAAGGAGAACCTCTCTCCGACGGAGCTGAAGGAGTCGTCAAAGTCTTACCGGTCTTAGCCCCGGGACAGCGACGCTGGAATTCCATAAGGAAAGCACTGAAACACCAAACAACACCAGTAACACAGTGAAAGAATGTGAATGGTAAGGCACAAAGGGATGGGGGAGCACAAAGGAAACACGTGGTAACACAAAGGCGGGTCAGACGGGATGTGAGAGAGCGGCGAGATATTATCTACGCCACGACCAGATGCTTACTGACGAGTCAGACCTAGCAGCAAACTCTCGTGAGCTGACCCAGGGTCGCCTCAGGGCGAGTATCCATCCACCACGGGGCGACCCAACAAGGGAAACGGAGATAGGGGGAACTACGCAAAATTCTTGGTCGAATAGGGAGGAGATCCCAGATACTCCTAAGAAAGTAGTTCGAGGTAAGTACTCCATGTTGGAACAAACATAAGATTAATAAGAAATAAGTCAAATGGCTGGTAAGTTGGAGTGGGTAGAGAGACAACGTCTCTCTTCGAGCCAAAAGCAAAGTGGGTTCTCAAACCAAGGTGTGTGAGTGATTTGGGTAGCTACTAACTCCCCCCCCCCTACTAACTAGTGGGAGGGTGGTTAACCCTCGCTAAAAGTCTAATGGCTTGTCTTTCAGCTTCGCCGAAAGTAATATCCCCTATAAATAGCGTTGGTTTGTATTTTGAAACGGAACAATTGAGATTTAGGCTAAGAAATGGTTTGTATTTGTATGCAAACAACTCAACTATTTTGTAGAGACACAAATATGTTCCTAACAAACAAACTACTGTAAATGCACAAAAATATATCTCTTTGGAAAGTATACAAATACTGGATGGATAATTTTGTTAATAAAAATTTTACTTGAATCATTACTATTTTAAGAAGTATTAATAGCCAAAGGTAAATTAAAAAGCACCTAAACCTGTGTTCATCATCAAAAGTAAGTAAAAGCACAGCAACAGAAAAACTTTCTACTAGTACCTGAGCTCAAATTGTTCCTGAGCATCTCTAGCACTCCCTACAACCACCATCTCATTGGGAGAAAATTGTGATTTCTTCAATTTAACAGTTATCTTCTCATAACTAGGTGATGTAGTGGGAGTCACAGGGGTGCTTTTGATGCCTTGACTTTGTGAAGGAAGTGTTGGTGTGGTTGAGAGAGTTGGACTGGCAGCTGTTGATGGGGAGGGTGTTACAACAGGTGATAACCCCGGTGATGCTGTTGGAGTTGTGCTTTTGAGTGGAATTTCTGGAAGTGGACCCTGCAGAACATAAGGTGGTGACATTACCTGTAAAAGACAATTCACTAAGGTGGCCAGTTTTCCACACATTATGAATATACAAAAATCCCTTATTAAATTCATACTTTACAAGAATCCAGGCAAAAAATCCTTTCTGAAACTATTTTTTTCAATGTCCAAAAAATACAAATAACTCCTCTTCTCGAGGAGAGTTACAGCACACACCAGTTTTTGTTGACATGCTCCCTTTTAAAGTACAAACCAATGACATTTCATGGGTTATAATTATACTCCTCAGAACTGCTTCTGTCTATAAAGTAACTGAGCCAAAATGAATATGAATACAAAAAAAAATGTGAAAAATATTTCAGATTATTTGGTTCTTGTTCACTTGATACTAAACTTTATAGAAATAGGAAAAAAACATTGGTATCTATGACAAATTAAAACTATCGGATATACAAATTTACTTTCGGAATGCAGTTTAACAAGAGGCAAAACAAACGTATTCCTCCTCACTTCTAATCAGCATTTCATATTCATTTGACTGTTTTCTACGATTCACACTTAGCTCACCGCACTCCCTTTAGTTTTCATTCACTTGACCCGTAAACCCCTTCCCAACTATTCCCTTGTAATCTTTTCATATTCACGTGATTGTCTTTTGCTATACGTTTTCCTTATGCAAGATATCTCCCTTTACTTATTTCTTTTACCCAAAGAACACTGCTTCTCCTCGCCTGCCCTTCTTGCTCCCAGCCGAATTTTCTCAATCTAGTAAATCAATTCTTATCACAGCTGTCATCGATCTATCACCCTCCCCTCTGGGAACACTGGGCCACATACCAACCATTCAGTCCTCTGTCTATATTTCTTTCACTATTTATACTAAATGATATTTTACTAATTATTCAGACACTAATACAAACCCTTTCACTCTATTTATTGGGGAATATACTTTTGTCAAAGCTGGAAGACTAGCCATAAGATTTTCGCGAGGTATAACTACCCACCGTTAGTTAGCGGGGGTAGTACCGGCTACCCCACTAACACAGACACACACCTGTGTTGTCTTGTCACTTGCTTTTAGCTCGGTAGAGAAGGGACGTTGTTTTTCTCTACCGCTTAACCTTTTTTGACTGGCCTTTGACTAATTATTTAGTTTTATTTTACAGGTATGATTGTTGCTGCTTAGTAGTCGGTGTGGGGGAAATTGAAGAGGTTTTTGCCTCCTTCGGGTTTTCTTTGAGGGGGAAGAAACTACTTCTTTCATGTTTGTTCTGCTTGCGGCCGACCCACAGCTTAGTATCGCTCTTGCCCCTCAGCACTGATGACTGTGCACTCCCTTCTTCTGAGTTAGCTCAGCCCGCAGAGGGAGGGCAAAATCTGGAACATGTTCCTGCTCCTCTCAGGGGATGCTTTTCCCATTCAAGGTTTAGGTCCTCTCCTGAGTCGTCTCCTCCACACCTGACGACTGCACAGTCTCTCGGTCTGTGTTAGCTCCACTGGCAAGGGAGCGCAAGTCTGAAGCATATTCCTGTTCCTCTCAGGGAACACCTTTCCCATTCGCAGGTTAGGCCCTCCCACGAGTGGTCTCTTCAGCACTGACGACAATGCATTCCCGCGTTCTGAGATAGCTCAGCCAGCAGAAGGAGTGCAAAGTCTGAAACATGTTCCTGCTCCTCTAAGGGGACACCTTTCCCGTCGTTCGTGAGTTAGGTCCTCCCTTAAGCGATCTCTTAAACACTGATGACAGCGCACTCCCTCGTTTTGAGATGACTCAGCCAGCAGAGCGTTCACTTTCATTTCTAAGTAGTATACATGAAACGACTTGTCTTCCTGTATCCATAATCATGACACTATTTCCTTTCGAAGATGGGGTCTCCACACAGCGAGAAGTATCTAAGAATAGGTGGATGTCTCGAGGACAGGCCTGTAGAGGTATTTCAGCTATCGGATTCTCTTTGATCCACCAGAAGAGGTCTTGTTTTACATCCTGTGGTATTCTCAATAGAGCAGAGTTTGGATCAGATGATTGGGACCACTGGCTCCTTAATGCCCATTGCACTGAACAGAGATGCATTCTCCCAAAGGGCATTAACATTTCTAGAGAACCTATATGTCTGAGGGGCTTCTGCAAAGGTAGGCCTGAAGGAAATCTTTCTGAAGGTGCTGCAATTTGTTGAAGTCTCAGAATTCTGTCTGCAGACGGAAACACTCCGACTTGGACCATGTCTATATCCATGACAAGGTACCAAAGACAACTCTGTGGTTGGAGTCTCAAATTCTCGTAATCTAACCAGATCCCCAGAACACGGCAAATTCAAGAAGTTCCCTACGGCAGATCAGTCAAGCCTTTGACTTCCCAAGTAAAAATCAGTTGTCTAGGTAACAAAAGAGTTTGATCCCCATGGCGTGTGACAAAGAGATCAGTGAGAAGAGACAAATGAAGACCCATGGAGCTGTTGACACCCCAAAGCACTACACTTTGAATTGGTAGATCTTTCCTGTGAAGGAGAACTGCAGATACAGTACTTTCTTGATCTCAGGTGGACTGGGATCTGGAAATAAGTGTCCTACAGATCTATGGACAACAGGAATTCATTCTGATAAACACCTGGATAACTGTGCTTGGTTCAAGTGAAAAAGGTCTATGAAGGGTCTTTAACATCCAGTCAGTTTCTCCACTAGGAAGAGGTTGCTGAAGAAACCTGGAGATCCATCTAAGACTTCCTCACTGGCATTCTTTTCCATCTTCTACAACTTTTCTTGCAAGAGAAGGTATCTCTGGGATCCCATTGCATAGAACAATGGGATCATCAAAGCCTGTGTCAGAGGAGGGTGCTATCTGTGAGCAGGACGAGATACCCTGAATGGAGCCTACACATCTACCGACCTTGGTTTTGTCACTTAGAACTGCCACCTCGTCCAATGACTGCTAACATTCCCCACTGGTGGGAAGTCGAGGGAAATGCCATCCCTAATAGCCACCTCTATGGGTCCAACTGTCTTTAGTACAGATGATACCTCTTAATACGAAAGTTTCTGTATATGAAAAATTCATGATACGAAATGAGATACAGTATGAGATTCGCCTGGCCGATGAGAATAAATTTAAAATTCGCGCACCGCCAAACTGTATACAGTACTCGCCACCATCCTCTCACTCTCCCAAGTCTGATGTTAGTCACTGCCATAATATCCTGCTCTCCTATTGGTCAGCATCTAGGTATCGGAGTCCCTATACCATTTCGTTTTGGCAACGCTATCATTCAGATAGAATTCGTGTTGGTGACTTTGCTTTTACCCTTTTAGTTACTGTACTGTATCGTGTTGCGTTATTCAACTCATACATTATTAGCCATGGGACCCAAGAATGTTGCTGATGTTCAGGGAAAGAAGAGGATGCTTTCCATGGGGACAAAGCTAGAAATAATCAAGAAGTATGGAGCTGACATGCGGTCGAGTGTGATCGCTAAGGAATATGGCGAAAATCCGTTGACGATACGCACCATCCGTAAGCAGAGGGAAGTCATCAAAGCTGCGACACCTTCTAAGGGTGTGACTGTGCTTTCAAGAAAGAAGAGCCACATTCATGATGAGAGACTGCTTCTCCTATGAATTAAAGACAAGGAAATCGCTGGAGACACGATCACCGAGATGATCTGCCACAAGGGCAATTCCGTCTCTCGCTCTTGGCGCCAGGACCATTCCAGCCTGCTTCTCGTCGCCAGGACAATTGCAGCTCTCGGCGCAAGGACGCTTCCTTCTCTCGGCGCCAGGACGCATCCGCCTACTGCCTCAAGGACTCTTCTAGCGCTCGGCGCCAGGGCGCTCCCAGCTCGCGGCGCCAGGACGATACCAGTGCTTGGCGCCAGGACGTAAGCGATTCTCGGTGTCAGGCTGCTTGCAGCCCTCTTCTACAGGACGCATCCTACGATTTTCCTCTTTCGGATTCAGGTGAACCTTCTACCCGATCGAAAGCTGTAGTAGAGGTGGGACAGGATCTTGATGATGTCTCAGAGGACGAAGACAAGCCTTTGGAAGAGGCTGGCGATTACAAGGTTCTCTCTCGCTCCCTCCTTGAGCTGTATGGGGAGGAGTTTCAACTTTCTGCTCCTCATTCTCCTCAATCACAATTCAGCAGGAAGAAGGCCAAGAAACACTCGGCCTTCATCAAGATGAAGCTCTCTATTTCTGCTAAGAAGGCGCTCGCCAAAGTGGACGAATGGATGAAGGAGCGCAGACAAGCGGTTAAGACCACCTTCTCTTTTCCACCAGCTCGACTTGCTTCGAAGGCTGGCATGTGGTACGAGACTGGAGAACCTCTGGGTCTGGGAGTTCCTGCCTCCTCCCAGGATGACTTCTCTGGTATTGTGGACTCTGCCAGAAGGCATGCCCTTAACTCGGCTAAGGTTATGTGGTCAATGTCTGAACTTGATCACCTCATCAAAGGGATTTTCAGAGCGTTTGAGGTTTTTAGTTTTTTGGACTGGTCTCTAGGGACTCTGGCCAGGAAGACAGAGCAAATGGAGGGAACACAAGACCTGACGAGTATCATATCTTGCATGGATAAAGCTCTTAGGGATGGATCTAATGAGTTGGCTTCCCTTTTTGCAGCAGGAGTCTTGAAGAAGAGGGCCCTGTTATGTTCCTTTGCTTCGAGATCTGTGACTGTTGCGCAGAAGTCTGAACTCCTTTACAGCCCCCTTTCACAACATCACTTTCCTGAGGCCCTTGTCAGAGATATTACGCTGTCCCTTGCGCAAAGGGCCACTCAAGACCTCTTATCGCGCTCGACTCGAAAACCTTTGCCAGTCACTCCTTCGTCTCTGAAGAGAGAGGAGAGAAAATTCCAACAGCCCTTTCGAGGTAGGGCTCCTTCGAGATCAGACTTCAGAGGAAGAAGGCAGGAGTCAGGAGGAAGGACCAATAGAGGTTCGTTTAGATCCAGCTCCAAGAAATGAAGTACAAGTCCTCCAGACAACGATAGGGGCAAGACTGTCATGTTTTTGGCAGGCTTGGAAGAAAAGAGGGGCGGACACCTGGTCCCTCTCGGTCATCAAGGAAGGATACAAGATCCCCGTTTTGAAGAAGCATCCTCTTTCAAATACTCCTCTAGCCTTAGTGGCTCAGTACGCAGATGCGGCGAAAGAAAAGGCCCTTCTGGATCTGGTCAACCATATCCTAGACAAGGGAGCGATTTAACCAGTTCTGGAGCTATCCTCCCCAGGCTTCTACAATCGCCTGTTTCTGGTACCCAAGAACTCGGGTGGATGGAGACCCGTCCTGGATGTCAGCTCGCTGAACGTCTTCGTGGAAAAGACGAAATTTACCATGGAGACGACTCAGTCTGTGCTGGCAGCAGTACGTCCAGGGGACTGGATGGTGTCTCTCGATTTACAGGCCGCTTATTTTCACGTCCCCATCCATCCGACTTCAAGGAAATACAGTACCTGAGATTTATGATCCAGGGCAAGTGCTTCCAGTTCAAGGCACTTTGCTTCGGTCTCAGCACTGCTCCTCAAGTCTTCACCAGGGTAATGGCGAATGTGGCAGGTTGGCTTCATCAAGAGGGGATAAGGGTATCCTTTTACCTGGACAACTGGTTGATTCGATCACGGTCGAAAGAAAAATGTCCGGAGGACCTACAAAAGACGTTCATGATGGCTCAAGAACTGGGCCTCGTCATCAACAGGGAGAAATCTCAGACCGAGCCAAATCAGACTATTTTCTATTAGGGGATAGTTCTGAATTCAGTTCATTTTCGGGCTTCTCCCTCCCAGGAGAGGCAGACCAAGTGCCTCGAGAAAGTCCGAGAATTCTTGAAGAAACAGAAGTGCACAGCGAGGGAGTGGAAGAGTTTACTGGGAACTCTCTCCTCGTTCGAACAGTTTGTCTCTTTGGGGAGACTGCACGTCAGACCTCTTCAACACTTCCTATCAAAGGTGTGGAACAGAAAGAAGCAGGAAGACTCCTTTTCCTTCCCCATTCCAGCAGAAGTCAAGGATCATCTGATTTGGTGGCTGGATCCAGCTTTTTTAGGAGAAGGGATCTCCCTGAACAAGAAGAACCCAGACCTAGTGTTGTTCTGAGATGCGTCGGATTCAGGATGGGGAGCAACACTAGGAAGCAAGGAGGTCTCAGGCTCTTGGGAAAAGTGTCAGATCGGATGGCACATCAACAGAAAAGAGGTGATGGCCATTCTGTTAGGGCTAAAGGCCTTCAAAGACTCAGTGTCAGGGAAGATAGTGGAGGTCAACTCAGATTTTTGCCTCCAACCAGAACAAGAGGATCCCCAACTACTGCTCCCCAGTCCCGGACAAGGAGGCAATAGTGGTAGACACCTTTTTGATGGATTGGATGGGGATGGACACATATGTGTTTCCCCCATTCAAGATCATCAATCTGGTCGTCAGGAAATTCGCTCTCCTCGAATCAAGACGAATGATCCTAGTAGCTCCATTCTGGCCAACTAAAGAATGGTTCACGGAAGTGGTGGACATGTTGGTGCACTTCCCAAGAAGCCTTCCTGCAAGTCCAAAGCTTCTCAGACAACCCCACTTCGAGAGGTATCATCAAAACCCCCTCGCTCTCAAACTGACTGCCTTCAGACAATCGAGAAGCTTGTCAGAGCGCGAGGATTTTCAGCGCAAGCTGCAAAAGCTATCGCCAGAGCGAGGAGGGTCTCTTCACAAAGGGTCTACCAATCTAAGTGGGAAACTTTTAGAGCTTGGTGTAGGCAGCACAAAGTTTCCTCAATCTCTACCTCTGTGAGTCAAATTGGAACCTGGATGTGGGTCTGAAGTTTCTTTGCACCAAGAAGTTCAAACCCATCTCGCAAGCTTCTCTTAGAGATGCAACGAAGAAAACCCTATTCCTGATGGCTCTAGCCACAGCTAAAAGGGTTAGCGAGGTTCATGCTATTGAAAAACAAGTGGGCTTCAATCAGAAAGGAGCGGCATGTGCTTTAAGGATTGACTTCCTCGCCAAGAACGAGAACCCATCAAAACCCTGGCCGAGGACTTTCGAGGTCCCTAACCTCACTAATCTAGTGGGTCAAGAGCAGGAGAAGCTCCTCTGTTCAGTTAGAGCCCTTAGAGCTTATTTGTCTCACAATAAGAATGTTAGAGGCGCCTCTACAGTAACTCCTTATGGTGTTCAGTGAAAGATCCGTTAAAACCCATTTCAAAGAACGCATTGTCTTTTTTCCTGAGAGAGACTATAAGAGAAGCTCACCTCTTGTGTGAGGAAGAGCACTTCGGCCTTTTGAAAGTACGGGCTCACGAAGTGAGAGCTATTGCTACTTCGCTGGCATATCGTAAGAATGTCAGTTAGGAAAATTATGGATGCAACGTTCTGGAGAAGCAACTCTGTGTTCGCCTCTCATTACCTCAGAGAGGTAAGAGTGAATTATGGAAGGTGTTACACCTTGGGCCCATACATAGCTACGGCTTCTGTATTAAGCAAAGGAGTTACTACCTCCCCTCAACCTTAGCTTTTGTATACCTGTGTGTGGGTTGGTGTTTTTACGGTTGTCTGAGGACGTCAACTTGTGGTACAGTACCCTCAGTCTAGATAAATAGTTTATATCTATTCTGCAAGGTTAGGTGGTTAGTTTTAGTAAGGTTGCAGTTTTTAATATAAGGGGCGAAGGTAGTTCTGAAGTCTAGTCAAGTTGTTGGTCTCACCCCGTTGACAGACTCGATTGAGTTGTTTTCAGCATGACAGGTCCACTCCTGGCTGACACTCCTAAGGGAAAGCAACTCAAGAGGCAGGATCCTTTGAAGTCAGCTACCTTAGCAGGTAAGGAATCAAGGTGTGTTTTTTCTCCTACAACTTTTTGTTGTTTCCCCAACGATGTTTACTGTCTGTCTCCCTCCTCCGATGTTTACTGTCTGTCTCCCTCCTCCAAATGTGAGAATCAGCTATATATATATATATATATATATATATATATATATATATATATATATATATATATATATATATATGTGTATGTGTATGTGTATGTGTATGTGTATGTGTGTATGTGTATGTGTATGTGTGTGTGTGTATGTGTATGTGTATGTGTATGTGTGTGTGTGTATATATATATATATATATATATATATATATATATATATATATATATATATATATATATATATATATATATATATATATATATATATATATATATACCTGGCAGTTATATATATATATATATATATATATATATATATATATATATATATATATATATATATATGCCAGGTAAGTTCTATTCATAAAAATGGAGTTTTTTATGATAAAACAAAGTTTTATGAATACTTACCTGGCAGTTATATTTTAAGGCCCACCCACCTCCCCTCAGGAGACAGGTCGGGCAAAGATGATCTGAGGAACAGAAAACGGGAATGATTCAAAGTACCACCCTGTAAGGGTTGTTAACCACCTAACCGCACAACCACCACACGGCGGTTGCCGCGATTTTTGAAAAATTCTGCCAAACGTCAGAGACTAAGCTATATACATTATATATATATATATATATATATATATATATATATATATATATATATATATATATATATATATATATAACTACCCCCCAAAATTGTGGGAAGTGCCTTGGTATATGGATGGATATATAACTGCCAGGTAAGTATTCATAAAACTTTGTTTTATCATAAAAACTCCATGTTCTGTTGTCTAGGCTGAATCTTAAGTACTTTCTTGAAGACGGATGGACTGGGATCTGGAAGTACGCGTACTTTAGGTCCAGTGTGCACATGAAGTCTTGCGGTCTTACTGCTAGTCTTACCGTTTCTGCTGTCTCCATGCTGAACGGAGTTTGTTTGACAAACTTGTTCAGAGCCGAGAGGTCGATGACTGGTCTCCAGCCTCCAGACGCCTTCTTTACAAGAAAGAGTCGAATGAAGAAGCCTGGGGATCCGTCGAGGACCTCTTGGAGAGCGCTTTTCTTCAACAGGGTCTGGACTTCTGCCCGAAGAGCTTGTCCCCTTGCCGATCCCATGGCAAGGGAGTTCAATGATACTGGATTCCTGGTCAGGGGAGGTAGAGATGTTATGAACGGGACGCGATATCCTAGACTGATCTCGGAGATTGTCCAGGAATCGGCGCCGAGTTGCTTCCACCTGTTTGCACAACTTTGTAGGCATCCCCCCACTGGTGGAAATGCAGGGGGACTGCCTATCCTAGCATTTGCAGCCTAGGCTGCTCCCTCTAGGATTTTTCCCTCCCCTGGAGGACTTTTTGCCTTAACTGTCCTTGACAAGAAAGGGCTTAGACACAGTTGTGTTCGCTGCAGTTTTTGTCGTTGTTGTGGTCTTGGTTGGACGGGACTGCTGTGGTGCTGGAGGTTTATAGGGCTTAGATGTTAAAGCCCTATGGAGGAGGGAGTCTTGATGAGACTTCCTCCACCTCTCAGCAGCATGTTCCACATCCTTAGGCTCAAACAGATAAGACCCCTCTATGGAGGAATGTCTGAGCCTATTGATCTCGCCGCTAGGGACCTTCTGGTGGAACCTCTCAGCTACTGCATCTCGACGTTTCAAGATGGTATTTGCCCACAAGTTCGAGACTTGTTGGGCAAGAAACTCGATCGTGCGAGTACCTGAGAGAAGGAAGGTTTCGATAGTTTTCCTGGTACGTTCTTTGGAGAAATCCTTGGAACGTATCAGAATTCCTAAGGTCCCTAACCAGATATCAAGCCACGAAGTAGCTTGCATAGCATACTTCGTGACCTTCTCCTGGTTGAGGATCTCCGCTGCCGAGAACGAAACCTGCCGGTTGGAGTCTCTCTCAAGAGGAACTCCCTTGGTTAGCTCTTCCAGCGAGTGGTGAAGAGGAAGAACTGAACTTGGCTCATCCAGGATCTCAAAGTACCTCTGCTGTACGCAAGGAGGTAGGAGGAACTTGTTCGTGGTACCAAAACGGTTGGAGGAGGACATCTCGGAGAGCTTCTGGGCGATCTTGTCCCTGATACTCTTCACCCCTTGAGACCAGGGCAGGGCTGCACTGGTCTTAGAGGGTTTTTGAGTATCAAAGACGCGGTCTTGGACCGTGTCTTTGCCCTCTCGAGAGTGATCTCTATGTCGGAAAACCCGTTGATAACCCTCATTAGAGTCAGAATCTGCCAGAATGGATGTTCTGACTCCTGCTGGTCTCCTCCTGTTGTAGGACTTGCAGCGAAGTCTCCTTCTGTCCCCAAAGGCTCATTTTGGGGAAAGTCGCAGCCATTCCCTGAGTGACTGGCTGGCTCCATCCTAGCCCTAGTGGAGGACTTTGGCATGGTTTTGGAGTCTTTGGATTCCTTCCAGAGAAGGAGGTAAGACTCCAACATCGATGTGTGTGTGGCATGTCCCTTCTGTTCTCAGACTGCGGGGAACTCTCGGCGTGAAGAGAGATTTCCTCCATTGGTGCTATGGGGGAAAGTCTCTCTTCGCATGGTTCCATAGGTGACGGCACATCTTCGTCCGAAAGGGATGGAGAGTTTGTCTGAGGAACAGGAGGAACTTGCCTCGATGGTCTGCATGGAGTCAGTTTCGCCCCCAGGGAAGTGACCGCGTCCGAAACTTCTCTTTTCCTCTTCAAAGCGGTAGAGAAAGCCATGGTTCCATGCCCTAGATCTCAATCAGACAGGACAGACTTGAAAGCCTGGGTTATGGCTCTGATCAAGGCATTGAACCAGGGCTCCTGGCTGACAGACGCACTGTCAGACAGACCCCCTGAAGAGAAAGGTTCCCTGGGAGAGCGCGCGCGGGAGAACGCCGGCGCACGCCCGCGCGCGGGAGAACACCGGCGCATGCTCGCGCGCGGGAGAATGTGGGCGAGCGCAGGAGAATCATGATAACGCGGGCACGCGGGAGTGTGTTGCCGCGCATCCGTAGGAGAGAGAGTGGGCGCGGGAGTGTTGGCATGCGTCTGTAGGAGAGAGAGGGCGCGCAGGTGAGCGCACATGGTTTGGTGATCGCTGGCGCGCAGGTGAGGACAACAAGGTTGTCGCCTCACCTACAAACTTGCGCGCAGGAGAGTGATGGCACGTTGGTTGGCGCGCAAGATGGCGCACAGGAGAGCGCGGGTGCGCAGGTGATGTGGGCCACACATGTTGGCACGCAGGAGAAAGTTGGCGCGTAGGAGAAATTTGGCTCGCAGGTGGGCTCTGGAGCGTAGGAGATCATGGGCGCGTATGCGCATAAGTGCAAGAGAGCGCTGGTGCGCAGGAGATCATTGGCGCGCAGGAGAGCGCAAGTGCGCTGTGGTGTGCTGGCGCGTAGGCGACCCTGAGCGTGTTTGCGCAGGTGATCGTGGGCGCGTCTGCGAAGGAGAGCGCTGAAGATTAGGTTGGCGCGTAAGTGCGTGAGGCTGCTGACCTATGTGAGGGCGAGCAGGGTGGGTGGTGCGCCGAAGCGTTGGTGATTGACGAGCTGCTGGTGAGCGCTGGCCAGGGCACGTAAGCACGTGGTGCGCAGAGTGAGAGTGATGGCACACAATAGCGCACTTTGGAGGAGCTTTATTAGGCTCATACAGGAACGGCAATGGAAGGTTGGCAGGTCTGTTGGATGGATGATCGACGTGTCCTTTAAAAGGACGACCATCCACCAAAGGAGGTCGCGAACAATCTGCAGAGAAGTTCAGGACCGAAGTCACAAGACTGGTTGCAGGTGCAGTGATGGATGATTGAAGGTCCAGAGGCTCCTCTGCGGGGGACTGCATTGAAGACGAACCAAAGAGGCGCCTCCTCACCGCAGGTAAAGGAAGGCCTCTAAGGCGAAAAGGATGCCGAGCCTTCCGACGGATGCGCCCTCTGGGGGCCATTGAATCAGCAAGCTGACCATCAGCAGTCCTCGGAAGAGAAGTCTCTGTAAGTGAACTCCCCCGAGGGAGAGAAACACTAGCAGGAGAGACCGATGATGAACTTAAGTTTCCCCCTCGGAGGATGGTCAGGAACGGGGAAAACTAAGTCGGCAGCTACAGTAGAGTTTGGAGTGGCAGAGGAGATGGGTGATGTCACATGAGACACCTCTGACACAACAACGTCGACAAGTGTCAGGGGATCAACCTCTGACGGCGACGACGATTGCTTGACAGAAGCACCCATGCAGATGAAATCAAGCAATGCCTCCTTGGAGGGCGAACCCGTGAGCCCCAAATCTGAAACACGGAGATTAGTGACAAGGCCTCCCCCGGGGGCAGTGGTGCTGCTGCTTCGCTAGGGGAAGCAACCTCATCTCTCGAGACCCGGGGTTGGTCAGAAATAAATTGGTCTACGCTACTACTCGATGGTCTCTTAAAAAGAGACCGACCGAGTAGGAGCTTTGGGCGACGAAAGAAGAGGCCTTGGGTTTTCCTCCCTTCGAAGCAACCTTCGAAGGAGAAATATCCCGCTTGGACTTCTTCTTCCGCCGTCGCGAAAACCTCTCCCACTGGGAGGAAGACCACTCCCTACAAGAAGGACAAAAGGCGTGAGGATCAGTCTCAACCGGTGACATAAATGTTCCACAGGGACAGTCGGAGAGTCCAGGGCAGGTGCGCAAGGTCGCAGAAGTCAACTTCACACACAGTCTAAGAGAAAAAAAAAACCATTAATGGCTGCCAATTGTCGGCGAGGATGAAGAACAGCAACGTCCGTTCACCATCCGAGCCGAAAGCAAAGTGAGCGCAATCACAGTTGTGTGAGGGGGAGCGGTAGCAAGCTACCCTCCATACCCCTCGCTAACTAGCGGTGTAGGTAGTTAACCCTCATTAAAAATTAATGGCTTGTCATTTCAGCTACGACGAAAGTAATACCCATTAAATAGCGTGGTTTGTATTCCAGTTATGGAACAAATGAAAAAATCACAATATGAAAGCCACTCCGGAACATATTAATTTTGTATCTAATGGTACTACTGTATTCCTGAGCTTGGTCTGGTTTCGGTAGCAGACGATGCGATGGCACCTGCCTCATTGGAGATGCTCTAGACATGGTTGAAGGAGCAAAGATTGATTGATTGATTTAAAATTCTCTGGCATCCTGAAGCATGATGCAGATGCTTTCCTTAAAAAGAAAGCCTGGTTAGACTTCTCCACTTTCTCAACTGCTACAGTCACTTATGCAGATGGAAAAAGTCAAGTGGTCTATTACACTGTATTCCTTAGGACTAATGTGTCCATGGCCAACATGCATCAGGCCAACTTGGACGAAATGGCGCCCCTCCTATTGAGGACACAATTACCTCCAGACAAAGGCATACGGGTGGGGCATAAACTCTAGAGCTTTTACTCCAGATCAGCCTAGTTCTTCATACTGCTTTCAGACATCAATTTTTGAAGGGTTCGGGGAGACTGCATAAAAAGACACTGCTCCTGACCAGTGGTCTACCCAGGAGCAGGCTTGCAAGGCTGGCATAGTTGCTGCTTCTAGGTTCTGCAGCTCATGGGGAAAGAAGGCAACTGTTTGATGAATCAGACAGTCATAGGGTACCTGGTGTCAAGGTAACCACTCTGGGTCAATAGGCAAGGGATTAGGGTGTGCTTCTGTAGTTACGTAAATCTTATGCTGACATGACAGAGCAAGCACAGGTAGTCTTGATAACCTACTCAGTCTCATGGAGTTCCTTGCATCTAAAATGACAAATTCGGAGATAATTTGTATTTTTCCTAACTATACAAACCCTAGCTATTTAATATGGGTTATTACTTTCGCGTAGCTGAAAAGACGAGCCATTAGAATTTTAACGAGGGTTTACTACCCCCATCGCTAGTTAGCGGGGGGGTAGGGAGGGGTAGCTTGCTACCACCACCCCCCCTCACACACCTGTTTGATGAGCTCACTTTGCTTAGAGGTAGGACTTCACGGGGGACAGGGCTGGCGGGCAAGTTTGATTGAATAGCTAAGGTTTATATAGTTAGGAAAAATAAAAATTATCTCCGAATTTGTCATTTGTTCCGTAACTGAAATACAAACCACACTATTTAATATGGGTGACTCAACCCTTAGGAAGGGTTGAAAAGTCCCAGCCATACTGGCTTTTGGCTTTGCCTGGGGACTCATTATCTGAGTATGTCAGTACTCAACAATAAAGAGACCCTGCACCTCGCTCGCACCTTGCTACGCAAGAGCTGCGGCCTACATAAGCTGTGTGTGAAGGATTATGTGTGACTCGTCCTAGGAAGTTGACCTGAAGCTCTTAGATGGAAAACTTTAGGCTAGGACTTACCCAATACCACCTCGTCAGGGTATGGGGACGTGACAGTATTAACTTAATACTAGGAACACAAGGAAGCATGGTTTACCTGCAGTGGTTTGAGGTCAGCTATGCAGAGAACCCAGGAATGCTCCTTTCTCCAAGGAAGGAGAGGATGAAGAAAAGAATAAGCGCCAGACAAATCTTTTCATTCATGCAGACTAAGACCGGGTAACAATGCCCTCAACCCTCTGCTACCTGTCCATTAAGGAGCCTGAGGTTAGACCAGCTGTTGTGCAGCCACTACAGGGCCGATAGAGAACGTATCGAGCCTCCTGTGTGTCATGTCTTGCAGGTAGTGGGCTGTGAAGGTCGTCTGACGTTTCCACACCCCTGCTTGTAGAACCTGTGTCACTGAGAAGTTCTTCTTGAAGGTCAGGGACGTAGCTACAACCCTGACATCATGCGCTCTAAGGCGACATGACGGAGGAGGGTCAGGATTCAGGGACAGATGGATCATCCTACGAATCCATGCGGAGATGGTATTCTTGGTGACCCCCCTCTTTGTTCTCCCAGTGCTCACAAACAAACCTTGCACTTGGACACAGTAGGAGATGGTCTGGGTCATCTGTTACAGAACGAAGACTCGAAATCCAGAAAGAGTCGAATCAAGGATCCGGCACTCCCGGATTCTGTGTCTTAGCCACAAACTCAGAGACGAATCTGAGCGTTACCTCCCCTCATCCCCTTGCATGGGCGATGTCATACGAGAGACCATGAAGTTTACAGACTCGCTTGGCCGAGGCCAAAGCTAGTAGGAACACCGCCTTCCAAGTTAGGTGCCGATTTGAACCCTGGCGAAATGGATCGTAGGGAAGCCTCCTAAGAGGCCTGAGAATTCGAACCATGTTCCCTGGAGGAGGTCTCACTTCCGACTGAGGGCAGGTAAGATCGTATCTTCGTATGAGTAGGGAAAGTACCAGCGAGGAAGAAAAGTCCGCTCTTTTGAGCCTGAAGGCTAGACTTAAGGCTGAGCGATAGCCTTTCATTGCCGAGACTGAAAGGCGCATTCTTCCCACAAATAAACGAAGAACTCCGCTCTTGCTGGAATAGTGGTATCGAGTGGAGAGATACCCCTTCACGATTCCAACCACAGAAAACCCGCCACTTTGCCTGGTAGGCCCCTGCAGTTGACCTGCGCAGGTGTCCAGACATCCCGTTAGCAACTTGTTGCGACAATCCTCTCTTAGTGAGGAGATACTGGATAGTCTCCAGGCATTAAGTCGAAGCGAAGCTACGGCTTTGTGAAAGATGTTGGCATATGGTTGTTTGGTCTTGTTGAGCACGCTCCTCATAACCCACAAAGTCAGGACTTTGTTGGCTACTGGATGATCCAAGGACCACTCGGTACTCATTATCTGAGATGCTCTGCTCCGACTATCGACGAGCCGATAGAGGCATCGAGTGGACTTCGGTCTATCTCAGTATCTCTACTGAGAGATGGGATAGCTGCTTTGAAAAGGTACCTCCTTGCTTGTTGATAGAAGCCACTACTGTGGTGTTGTCGCTCATCACACCACAGAGTGATCCGCTAGGTCTTTGTTGGCACTGTTGAAGGGCCATGAAGAACGGCCTTCATCTCTAGCAGATTTATATGGAAGTACTTTTCCGATTCTGACCACAGGCCAGAGGCCCTATGGTACAGAACGTGCCCATGATGAAATTAGGGTGAACAGTCTGGTGAAACTCTGTGGTGCTGTGGAGAGACCGAAACACGGCACCTTGAACTGGTACTCCTTGTTGTCTATGCTGAATCCTAAGTACTTCCTTGAAGACGGATGTACTGGGATCTGGAAGTACACGGCCTTCAGGTCCAGTAAACACAAGTCGTCTTGCAATTTACTGCCAGACTGACTGTGTCTGCGGTCTCCATGCTGACCAAAGTATTCTTTAATCTGGACCACTGCCCACAGAGTTCGCCCCCTTGCTGATCCCATGGCAAGGGTGCTAAATGACACCGGATTCGTCCTCAGGGGAGGTAGAGATGTTGTGAACAGGACGCGATATCCCTGACTGCTTACAGAAATCGTCCAGGAAACAGCCCTGAGTTGCTGCAACCTGTCTGCGCAACCTTGTAGGTATCCTGCCACTGGCGGACATGCAGGGGAACTGCCAATCCTAGCGTTCGCGGCCTCGGTTGCCCCTTCTAGGATTCTTCTCTCCCCTGGGGAACTTTTTGCCTTTCTTGTCCTTGACCGGAAAGGGCTTAGACCCCACTATCTTAGCTGCCGTTGATTTGGTAGGACATGGCTGCTGAGGTGCTGGTTTATAGGGCTTGAATGTCAAAGCCCTATATAGGAGGGAGTCTCGGTGACTTCCTACACCTCTCAGCCGCCTGCTTCACGTGCTTAGGCTCAAACAGGTTCGTTCCCATAACGAAGAATGTCTGAGCCTGAAGATTTGGTGCTAGAGGACTCCCGGTATTTCTTTGGAGTCCTTGACTCCCTCCCGGGAGGGATGCAGGACTCCAACAACGACGGAGGCAGGCTCTTCTCTACCTTTATTTGAGAAAATATATCGCGCGAGGTGGGGTTTCCCTCAATGGTGTGACTGGGGAACGTCTCACCTCCCGTGACTCTCCTGAGGGCGGGAAAACTTCGTCCGAAGGTGAAGGAGAAAAGTCTGAGGGGGGAGAGTCCCTGCCTCGAAGACTTACGAGGAGACAGCTACGTCCTCGGAGAAGTTACCTCGTCCGAACTCCTCTTTTCCTCTTCGGGGGAGTGGTTGCAGCCAAGGATTTGCGGCTCCATTCAGAGAGAACAGCTTGAAAGCCTGTGCTACCGCTCTGATTAGAGTCCCAAACCAGGCTTCCGGCCGACTGTTGCGCTGTCAGACACTCCCTCTGGAGGGGAAGTCGCCTGTAAAAAGATAAGGACGGCATGTCCCTGGACCTCTCTGGAACCTTTCCCCCTCCGGCAAGCACACTGTTCTGTGCTTGGGGGGGGGAGGAGAAAAGTGGCAATGGCGACCTTACAGCAAGTTGTCCGGCAGCCTTGCGCGGGGAAGGGTGTTGGCGATTGCGCTAGGGAGAATGCACGATGGGAAATACCCGGGGGTCGCGCGCGACTGTTAAAATGCTCGCGGGGGCGCGGGCGAGACTTCATAGGGTGCGCAGGAATCAGATTGACGAGCAGGGTCAGAATGAAGAGCCCATGCGGACCAGAAGGTTGGCGCGCGCACGTACAAGTTTGTTGGCGTGCGCGAGCGCGCGGAAGACCATCAGCGCGCGCACGCACGGAAGACCATTAGCGAGCGCACGCGCGGAAGAGATCGTCGGCGCTTGCGCGCGTAAGAAGATCGTCGGCGCTCGCACACGTAAGAAGATCGTCGGTGCTTGCGCGCGTTAGAAGGTCGACGAGTGCGCGCGGACAATCGTCGGCGCTTACGCGCGTATGTAGATCGTCGGCGCTTGCGCGAAAGAAGATCGTCGGTGCTTGCGCGCATAAGAAGATCGTCGGCGCTTGCGCGAAAGAAGATCGTCGGTGCTTGCGCGCATAAGAAGATCGTCGGCGCTAGCGCTTGTGCACTAGGTTGAAGGATCAGCTGACAGGACGATCAGGAACTGGGATGGGTCCTTAAAAGGGATGGCATCCCCTGAAGAGGACCAAGGCAGGTCTGCTTCAGAGTTCAGAGCCGACGATCAACACTGGAAGTAATGCTTGATACTCCGAGGAGTGGTCTCTATGAGAGACCTCTCCCGCGAACGGGAGAGGTGCCCTTCGTAGAAGAGACTTGGAGACACTGCAGGCTGAACCACTGGTGAGCGCCTGTGCGCTATCTCAGGAACTCCAACGATGTGCGCTAATGCGCAGGGAACGTTGGCGCGCAGTGCCTGGAACAGGGTGTCTCTGGATAGCAGTCTCAGGAACAGCAGGACCAGCAGGCGAGCGCAATAGCGCTCGGGCGCGCAGGAGAACGTTGGCGCGCAGGGGATACCTGGCGCTTAAGGGACTTACTCACAATGTGAGAAAGCCCCTTTGCCCCGAAGGGAACGGCATCCGTTGGATAACGGGGGGCGTGGGCGCCCACAGCGCGTCAGCGGCCAGGACCGGAGACGGCAGGTCAGCAGGTCTAGGAGAACGAGACCCCGAAGGATCAGAGTGACTAAGGGCACGAGAGACCAAAGGCCTAACGTAGCCTGTGTTGCGAGACCCCGAAGGGTCAGCGCAACGAGAAACCGAAGTTTCACTGTCACTAAACACCAATGTGTTGGAGTGACTAAAGTTACGAGAGCCCAAGGGTTCTGCGTAACTAACGTTACGAGACCCCGAAGGGTCAGCGTAACGGGAAACCGAAGTTTCCTTGTCACTAAACACCAAAGTGTTAGTGACTAAAGTTACGAGAGCCCAAGGGATCAACGTAACTAAAGTCACGAGACCCCGAAGGGTCAGCGTAACGAGAAACCGAAGTTTCCGTCACTAAACACCGAAGTGTTAGTGACTGAACAGCAAGCTGGTCTAATCAGGAACTATCCTCCGAAGAGGAGTCTCTATGAGTGGCCTCTCTCGCGACCGAGAGAGGTGAACACTTCGTAGAAGAGACTTGAAGACACTGGTAATAAGAGCCCCTAAGGGCCGTAGGGTCAGCAAGCTGACCTATAAGGAGCAATCCTCTGAAGAGGAGCCCTTATGAGTGGCCTCCCTCGCCAACGAGAGGTCAAGACTGATCCTGCAGCTGCTCAGCCCCTTGAGCATAGCTGCAGAAGAGACTGCTCAGCCCCAAGAGCATAGTCACAGGAAGTTCCATGGACCGGCCTTACAACCGCTCAGCCCCTTGAGCAAGGTTACAAGAGCAGTAGCTCAGCACCAAGAGCAACCACCTAAGTACCAGGAAAATTAAGGTATGAGAAGTTCCCCCTCTACCGGGGGTAGATCTCACACCTGGGAAGGGAACCTCCCTCGAAAGAGAAGTTACCTACCCCTGGAGGCGAACCTCTTTATCGTTCTAAGATGAACTGAAGAGCTGACTGTTGTCACGGGAGAACTTCTATGAGAAGGGCTACCGCCCATGACGATATCCTAGAGAGACGGCAGCGACAGCAGACTCCCCAGGCATAAACAGGACAGCTCTGCTTCGTTGGCACACTTCAGACAAACGAAGAAAAACTGCATAGTTAACTGAGAAAATAAAGTTAAATAATCATTTAACAGAAATTCCCATGGGAGGAACTCCGAAGAGTAACCCCGAGGGAAAAGCAAAACAAGAATTAAAAATTAAGTATGCGCCCTCCTCCCCCACTGACATTCACGGGAGAAGGGGGAGGGCGGAGAACTTTAACAAAAAACAGAATTATAACAATTATAATTATGTAACTGATTTTTGAATGTTCACAAATAGTAAGAACCACTGACTCCTGAAGGGAAGTGTTTCCCAGAAGCTGAGAAGTTAAAAATACAATTAGATTTCATTAAAAATAATTGAGGCAAATAAAACGGAAAAGCAACTCAGCCCGCAACGGGAAAGAAGTTTCCTTAATAGTACGTAGTAGTAGTAAAGGGTGAACGACCTCGAGTAGAGAGAGAGAACGTAGTCAAACTAAACTCTCACATTCCCTTCGCTGAGAATCCAAGTTCCCCGTAGGAAAGGAGGAACAGTGCAGATAAAAGATGAATGAAGAAAGTCCAGCGATGACGATTCCCCACGGCGGACAAATTAACAGAAAGCCGAAGGAAACGACCGAAGGACCAAGAGGGAGAAGAAAACTTACTACATTTCTATACACAAAAATATATACATAAACATAAAGAATGTTTATATATACTGTATATTACAAGTATAAGAAAAAGTAAGTAAAAAGACAAAAAGCATTATTGGCTGTCAAATAGCGAGGGTGAAAGCGGACACGTCCGCTCACCACCCTAGCTAAAAGTAAAGTGAGCTCATCACACAGGTGTGTGAGGGGAGGGGGGGGTTTAGCAAGCTACCCCTCCCTACCCCCCGCTAACTAGCGATGGGGGTAGCAAACCCTCGTTAAAATTCTAATGGCTCGTCATTTCAGCTACGCGAAAGTAATAACCCATATTAAATAGCGTGGTTTGTATTTCAGTTATGGAACAAATTTGTTAGTTGGTTTGATAAAGAATGTCAAAACTTATGATGAGCACTAAGGTTCTGGAAAGAATCTGTCAATAAGGAATGGTATCCCCACCACAGGAACACGAGGGGCCTCACCAATGCCGTTAATATGGCAATAAGGACCATTAAATTCATAAAATTTGATGCTTTGCCTGGGTCTGAAGATGGGACTTCGAGGGAAGCAGTAAGTGTTATTTCAGAAGGTTCTGCTTGCGCAGATGACTACGGAAAATCTTTCATTACTATAAGGGATGAAGAGCCTGGAGACATACTGTATATGTCTAGAACTGGACACTGATTGGGTAGGCTCCTGTTTAGGGATAATCTCGGCACTTATATTCTTTTCTAGAACGTCTTTACGTTCCCATTGAAACTCAGACGTATAATCAGAGGGGTGTGAGGGAGATCTGGATTGGATTATTCACAATATCCTCTTTTTGCAGAAACCAACTAATAATAAGAGGGCGGAGGGTTTTACTTTCTATTCAGATGATGAGTGTTGAGCACTACATTTCTGCAATCTGTAATCACTTTTATAAACATCATCCATTCTACAACATAGCTGCAATTAAGTGTCACAGGGGAGCTAGTCCTCTGGTGTTTACATGCTTGACACATGATATTGTGAGGCAGTTGGAACCACATTTGGAAAAGGAGGATAAAGATCCCTACCGCGATTTCTCTCATTAGATGGAGGCCAAGATCTAACCTCTAACACTGCAGATTCCTCGTCATAATTTGGAGGTTTAGATCTATGAATCACCAATGAGCGGTTGCCACCATTCATAATCACATTCGGCAGGACATGTAATGGTGGTAGCTCGTTCAATTGGCACACCAAAAGGAGAACGCGTATAAGAGTGGCACATTAAGGTAAGCCATGTGCACTAGGCAACATGACATATTCAAGCACATACACTTGTGAATGCTTCTCTGAAGTTTTATGAGAAAGCATAAAGCATACACGGGGGTTGTTTGTGGTACTGCGGATGCACAGCTGGTTAGCACTAGCACTGAGGCGATAAAACAAACTGCTGATCTTTATGCCCAGATGATTTATTAGAGAAGCTGACCCTGTGAAACCCTGTGGGGTACCAGGGAAGCTTACTGATTTTCTAGGGGAGCTTGTTTCACTACTTCCCTCTTGGAGGAAGCTGTATGTGTTAGGCCACTGGTGGGATCACAGGAAGAGCTTGTGCCTTTGAAGGTCAAGTTTATGGATGATGGGAATCATCCAAAGCCATAGGAGGCGTATGGGGCGACACATTTCGGGGCACTCGTCTAATGATGCAGCGTACGATTTGGTGTACGCTGTAGACACTTTTCTTATCTATAAAAGGGAAACCTCTGGTCCCAATCTACCATTATCAACTGATCATAACTTAAAACACTAAATTGGAGGAGATGGAGAACGAGTAAGGTTCTCAAACTATGGAGATTTCAAAGACACTTCTACGGAGACATTATCCTCAGTTTGTAAAACAGCAGATGCTACAGGGTTGTGATCACTCATGGTATTCTCAGCCTCACTAAGAAGGGCAAGAGATACCACATCAACGAATTCACTAACAAAGGATTGGCCGTCATCCTTCGTTATCGCAGTATAGGGAAACTCCGATAATGAAGGACTAGATGGCAAGTTCAGGGCTGGAAAATGAATGCTTCAGCTTCTCTCCTTTCGAGGAAGAAGCTGTTGGCAGGAAACAACGCCGCTTAGCTTTTTCTTCCTGCAACTGTTATACTTTCCTCTTTGTGAAAAAGACCATTCCTTGCAAATATCACAAGGGTAATCCATCTTACATCTCTTTCGCCTGCATAAGGGATGAGGCTCAATTTCTACATGGTTCATGAAGGTGCCACAAGGATGACCTTCAAGACAATCACAGGTTTGCATAAACACTGGTTTAACACTCATCCTGAGGAAGAGAGCAAAAGTTCCACACAAATCATTGAGAAAGGTCAGTAACAGGCAACTATTCATCCCGGCGACCAAGAGCTAAGTAGCTGCGTATACGCTAGCATCATCTCACTGAAGCACAGGTAGGTACAGAGCAAACCAATACAAGGCTGCCATACCCCTGGCCGTAAGAGAGTGCACCAGACCTTATCCTATTTAAATGAGGGTTTATATCGGTATAGTTTTAAAGATATATCATTGAAATTTGGTATATAACTTATTTCCCCCATTTTTAAATTTTTATTTTTCTTATCATAATGAAAAAAATCATATCAAGCAAAAAATTACTTTTAGAAAAAAAAAACTCCATTTTATTGGAAATATGGAACTGAATGAAAATATAATTAAATGAATGACGAAAGTCTTATGTAATTTACATACATTACTTAATCCTACTTGAGAGGAACTCACCTTACGAATGGGAACAAGTACGAGCTTCAGGAATTTTTTTGTTCTTAAGTATTGCTGACTTGAGTAACATGATTTCTATCCTATAAATTATGTACCTCATATTGTATATATTGAAAGTAAAGGGTAAAAAAAAATTCACGGTAAGCCTCCAAATAATCCAAGATAAAATTTCAAACTGTATCTACATGCAAGCGGTTAACACTAGCCATAATCAAGAAATGAAGGAAAAAGTTGGCTACCAGTTGTCTGCCATATATAAAGGGCATAAAAAGACCAGGACTCCTAATAGGCAAACAATAATGGCTATATATACATAATTGGTCTGTGATGAACAAACATTATAACAAGAACCTTTGCACATGATTAAAAACAATCCAGGTTCTTTTTCATCATATACAGTACTGTACAAGCAAAGACAATCAGTAACATAATACATGAATCTATGTTAACTTATAAAAACAATTTCTCACTCTTTTGTAATTTAACATACACTCAAGGTTATGCATACCTGAACTTGACTTGGACTATTAAACATAGGCTCATGGATGTGCGTGTCATATACCACCAGAGTACGAGCATCTGGGCTTAAACGTAGGCGGACAAGCCGTGGACACCTCTCACTGAAATACAAATATATAAATGTTACACTGCTACGACTGTAGACACTGCAGGTATGTACACTTTTATACAAAGGAAAGAAGAAAAACAACCTAACATAAGATGGTGGGGCTTACCTAATTGGAGGAGATTTGACTCCACGACCACCTTTGACCTTAACCAAAATACTATAGAAGTGGTATTTACAATGTTGCATTTTAACCTCAACTTTGCAAATCTCCATCTGTCCATAGTTCAGAACAAGTTTCAACAACCAAATAAGCTTTAGTCCATAGAATACATCTACAGTCCGACCTCATTATCCATGGATTCACTACTACAAGAAATCATACATGCAAATTCACTTGTAAAAGAAAAATAGAATTCCAAAGACATATTACTACCAATTCTCCCACAGAAAATCACTACTTATTAAATTTCTTACTCAAATGGAATAATGGAATAAAAAAAGATCTGAACGTATCTAATGTTATTTCATGAAATCTTTTAAAGAGCTTTCTTTTAAAAATCACACAATTTTACCATAGACAAGAAGCATTATCAGATAATCAGATATCGTACCTAACATATTCTAATTGCATTATTTTTCAATAAAATTCACTTTTCCAAGAAAGGAAACTATTCAAACTTCTGATAAAATGAGATAAATTAAATCCTATAACTTTTCCCTCTTTGAGAGAGAAAAATAATTATATGTCAAGCCCTTTGTTTGTACAAGATCTAATCTTACTGTTGAGCATGGGAAAATATCCCAATTTTTTAAAGCCAAATGTATCTTTCTTATCTACTCAAACACGAGTCCTTTAATAGGAGTATGATTTCAGCATAGCTGGAAGACAACTGTTAAAATTTATAATGAAGCATCGGTAGTTACTGGCAGCTACCAGCACACCGAGTAGCTAATTTTACCTTCACCTAGGTCTTGTGGGGTGGTTGAGACAAGCAGTGAAACTTTAAGGACCTAGGTTTGTTTAGTTGGGAAAAATACAAATTACCGGTACTTTAAACTTATGTGACTTGTTTCTACACGAATACAAACCATCTTTTAATAGAATACTTCTCCTATGGAGGGAACAAGCCCCTACCACCTCCCGGGACTAGCCTCAGAGCACGTATCCTTCCGCCTGAGGTTAGCCTTCACAGAAAACGGAAGTAGGGTAAACTACACAAAACTCTGGTCGGATGAGAGGAGATTTCCAGGTACTCCTAAGAAAGTAGTTCGAGGTAAGTTTCCGTGTTGGAACAAACTTCCTTTAAGACGGATGGATTGGGATCTGGAACTATGCGTCCTTCAGATACAGTGTGCACATGAAGTCCCTTAGACGAACTGCTTGAATGACTGTGTCTGCCGTCTTCAGTTTAAACCAAGTCTGTTGTACAAACTTGTTCAGAGAGAGAGAGAGAGAGATGACTGGTCTCCGGCCTCCAGTCGCCTTTTTCACCAGAAACATTTGTCTGTAGAAGCCTGGGGACCCGTCCGCAACTTCTTGGAGGGCGTCCTTATGTAGCATGGTCTGGACTTCAGCCCTGATGGCCAGCTCCTTTGCGGATCCCTTCGCACAGAAGCTTAGATGCACTGGATCCTGAGTCAGAGGAGGGAAAGACTGAACGGGACGCGATACCCTAGAGCGATCACTTCAATAGTCTAGAGTTCTACACCGTGATGCTGCCACCTCTGCCAACGGCGCTACAGGCATCCTGACACAGGTGGTAGGTGAAGAGGAATGCCATTACTAATGGGAGTGACCACTTCAGCCACCTCCCTTCTTTCCTCTGAAGGACTTGCTCCCTTTCTGGCCTTTGGATAGAAAGGGCAGCTTAGACACCTTTGAAGGTCTGGAGGACCTAGAAGTTGACGGGTGAGAAGAGGAAGGTACTTGCTGAGTCTGAGATGACTAGGAAGGTCTACCATAGGGTCTCGATGTCATGGCCCTAGGAGGAGAGAATCACTCGACGATTTCCTCAATCTCTTCTGGAATGAAGAGAGAAGAACCATCAAGGGAGTTCCTGAGAAGAACCATCAAGGGAGTTCCTCAACCGGGAGACTTCCTCCTTTGGGCACCTACTTATGTAATTTCCCGATGACAGTATCCCTTCTTTTGAGCATGGCATTCGCACACAAGTTGAAAACATGGCGCGACAGGAACTCAAGAGTTCAGGCACCCGACAACAGGAAAGACTCCAAAGTCTTCCCGGCCGACTCCAAAAGATCCTGGGAGCAAACCATGCAGCCCAAGGATCCTAGTCATAGATCAAGTCACGAAGCAGCCTGCACGCGTACTTCCCGCCTCTCTCTATGTTCAGGAGCTCAACTGCCAATAAGGAGGCCCTCAGAGAGGAGAGGGTTTGAATCGAGAGACCCTTTGTTAGAGACACTACTG
Source organism: Palaemon carinicauda (assembly GCF_036898095.1). Lineage (NCBI taxonomy): Eukaryota > Metazoa > Arthropoda > Malacostraca > Decapoda > Palaemonidae > Palaemon > Palaemon carinicauda. The sequence goes on from NC_090725.1 coordinate 270,950,424, forward strand.
AAGGGTCGAAGGACATGGTAGAATAAGGTTCCTCTTCAATCTATTAATATTTCTTTGTAAAACAAAAGTGAAAAAAACCAAGAGGAGGAACCTGCCCTCAAGAAACTAGAGGTTCCAGGTATGTGGGCAACAGGTTTGCTTTTGGTGGCTGTCAAACCCTTGGGTCAGGACAAAGCGGCACTGGACCTGGAAGGCTTCTGGGTCTCAAATATTTCATCGAGAACCATATCCTTTCCCTCCTGGGTAGTGGAACCAGGAGTAGACAGCCTATTGATGGCCCTCATGCAAGCGAGGACAAGGCAAAAGGTGTGCTCCGACTTGCGCCTCTCTTGTTCAGAGTGGTAGTTCGGACTAGTTGCCTTTGGAAGATTCTCGTCATCGGAACCCAAGGAGTCGTCCACCTCCAGGCTCACATCCAGAGTCTGGGGTATGTCAGGGTCGTCAACTATATCACTAAGAGGGACCCGCCACAGGGGACCTTCTTTCTTACTCAGCCATATGAGCTTCCCTTGCCGCAGTGTTCTTGGGTTTCTTCTTGGTGTCCCTTGATTCCCTGCACACAGGACATTGCTCCGTGGTCTTGGGAGGGGGAACTTGCGAGATTTTCGAGGCTTTAGCAGTAGAAGCTGAAAGCTCCTACTCTGAAGGAGGTAAGGAAATCAGACGCTGGTTCGAAGGCAATACCTCAATCTCTTGAGGATTGATGGGATGGATGGTTATCTCCGTGGGTGAACTTAGGTCTCTACTCATCCTAGGACGAATGATGTCGGCGTGTGGAGGAGTTATGCCTCTCATCCTCCTTTTCTGTCTCTTGGTCATGGTTTCCCTTGCCTTCACTGGAGTAAAGGGTCGGTTGGCCATGTAGGAATCAGAAGCTTGAGGACCTTCTGCAAGCGATCAGGGTGGAGGTGATCCGCATGCTTTGTCCGACATTGATCTCCTTCTATGATCCTGACTCCCAACAGACGAACTCGACGAGGGTTCCAAAAGAATATCAAGGTCGCTTTGACTGGAGCAGTCGGAGGTTGTGGCGGTGGAGGAGCCACATTCAGACTTCAGCAGGGTGGTGAGAAAAGTACTCACCCATGCAGGTAGTTCTGTTCCTCTAGGTAAGCCCTGGACTTCCCTTGGAGGTCCTGGAGGAGAACGTACCAGGGGGGGGGGACTCTAGAAGAAGCTTCAGTCGATGCATGGGAGAGTCTCAGAGGCAGAAGAACACATTCCCTTGGTGGACGAGAAGGACTGTCCGGACTAATGAGAACCTTAGCGAACCTATTAGGCGGCTCCTTGAAACCCTCTGAAAAGGGTGTCAGTCTGCTGCTGGAGGTGGTAGAAACTGAAGGCCAGGGCGAAGGTGTTGGTACCGCACTTGTTCGTGGTTCCGACACATCTGCTCGTGAATAGCTCGCAAAATCGTTGATTTGCTCGCGAAAACGTGAGATTCGCCGTTGACGCGATACACAAGCAGAAGTGATCGCAACAGGAGCACAAGGAGTTACACAGAAAGAGGAAGGTCTAATGCCTTCCTGCTGCCTCGGAGAAGCACCTACTGTATGTCCGACAAAGTCGGCAGAGAAGACCTCCGAGTAGGAACAACTCTTATCGTTGAAGGACGTGTCGCAGCGGCCTGAGTTTTCAAGCATCGCATACGCAAGCGCTTTGCTAATACTCCCCAGGCAGTGAAGAGGACTAGAGGTTTAGCTGGATGCCTGTCTGAGGAGTGGCCATTCTCATGATCAGGTTCGGTTTGAGGTCATTTGGGAGAAGGTCGGGTTGAGGGGCTATGCGCTGATGGAGTGCGCAAGCGCCTACCTCTACCTCTAGATGAGGAACATCTAGACCTTGATCACGAACGAGCGGTATGTGATCGTAAACGGAAGCATCTAACTCTCATTCGAGAATGGCATAAACATTACATATGCCTTGCTAGTGAACGTGAGCGTCATTCTCATGAAAGGTATGAACGTGAATGTCGTTTTCGTGAACGGTACCCTCGCAAGCATGAACGCCGCCCTCGTGAACGGGGCAGGTTTGAGGAAAGCTATTAGATCAGTTGTTAATGGCTGTGCTTATCATTTTACACAAGCTTTGTGGAGAAAAGTTCAGGAATTGGGATTGCAAACGTTGTTCTGTAGGAGACGTGTATAAAATTGTAAAAAAAAAAAAAAAAAAAGTCCTTGCTTTGCCATTTTTACCCGACGATGATATTGAGGAAGCTTATAATGAACTTTCAGGGAAGGTAGGTGTAATTGGACCAGTAAGAGAATTTATGGATTACATAAAGGGAAACATGGTTGCATCATAGGATATGGAAAGTGGAGAACTGGTCAGTACTTGGGTGCAGTATAAGAACAAATAATAATGATGAAGGATGGCATCATAAACTAAACAAAGGCAACAAAAAAGGTAGCCACCCATTTTACTTGTTGATAAACTAGCTTTATTTAGAGGCTAAGAAAATATCTAATCAGGTTAAACTTGTCAAAGAGGGCAAACTAAAGAGGCATTAAAGAAAACAGGTAAAGGAAATTCAAGGGTGGATCATGGGTGTGAAAGGACTACAATGATATGAAGATTACAACTGGCAAACTTATAAAGAAGTGTGCCTATATATATGTGTAAGATCCTAATATGTGTAAATAAGGAGTAAAGCATGAGTTAATTTGGGTTGTGTTGAGTTATTTTTCATCATCCATGGTGGCCAAAGTTGCTTAACACTGGTGACTTTTGCTGTAATTTTACATTAAATGTACGCTCAGTAACAGGCGTTTATGTAAGGTCTGAATTAATGGTCCGAACCAACCAGTCATGAAGGGCCGAATCAGCCTTAATACAGGTCCGAAAGAGTCAGAAGGTCAGAATCAGCCGAGTCTGAATAAGCCATACCTTGGAAAAAATCAGACTCTATTATGTTTTTCACATTGAGCTATGGGTATAGGGATAATGCCGATACCTAATTGGTTCTTTGTTTCAAGCTTCTCTAATCAACTACAATTTTGGAATTTCCAGCGTTATTCCAGAAAAGTGGCTTCAGTAGCCAGTTTTTGTTTTGGTAAATTTTAAGCCAAATTTAAGTTACTGGAGTCATGGGTTTAGTTATTTTGGGTGGCATACCACATAAAGTAATCATTTCTACTTCTGCATTGTATCAAGAGCATTTTACGGTAATGTGAATATTTTATGGTTCCTAATACAGAGAGAAGATGGTTTATTAATAGGTTTGAAGTAATGTTTCAGGTAGAAATATGGAATGGGGGAATGCAGGAAAGGGTCACCATTGCAAGTAAATGAAGAGGACCCAGCACCCTAAAATAGGTTAGGTTAGATAGCTTCCCTTTATCGAAAAAAAAACAGCGTTTTCCCAAACCCAAAAACCCAACTTCCTACCAAGGGTCACCGTTATTGTTGTTCTATAAGGGGGTTCTATATTTTGGTAATTTCTTACAATATTTCTGATAGAAATACAGGTCAGATTCCTTTACTTATACAACTTTATGAAGAGAGATATTTTATTACCCAAATGTTTGTCCTGGTCTTAACTGTAGGCCTACATTCATACCTAAACCAAATATATTTACAGAAATCACCTCCAGTCTAGAGTTAACATGACTTTGAATTACCTGCATAACAAAATAAAACTAAGTTTGCTTTACAAAAGCAATTGCATAAAAAAAGAATCCTCCCTTATTGTTATACCGTAGGGTAAAACATTGGGTGGGGCTAATCAGATTCGGTAGGCTATCACGAAATACGTTGGAATTTCCTATATCATTGTTCAGAATCGTTACTGGTAAGCTAACAAGGTTGAAAAGACTGACAAAAAATAAGTTTATTAATTGGATGAGGGGTGGATGAAAGAATAAATCAAAAAATTCTGCACTAATGTTCAAGGTCACAAAACCCCTGGAAAAGACCGAAAACAAAGGGTTTTCAGATTAAGACCGTTAGTCTCTTTTAGGTTCTCAGAAATAATAAACTTGTGTTTTCCTCTAGAATTTCTTATTAGAGACATACTTACTCTTTGCCTGGACGACCTGGTCGCCCATTATCCACAGAACACTGATAATCCAATTCACCATATTTCAGTCGGAAATTAAGGTCCCTCATCTGATCGACAGTCAGGCAGTAGTTCTCAAGTTTAATCGCCTTTTTCAACAATAAACGGAGTCCATAAATCTCCCTGTGTCTCTCTATGGCTTTGTTCACATCCCTATAGCATATAAAGCTCCTACCCTTGTGCAAGGGAGCAAACTGTGCTAAATTAGGGACTTGCATCTTTCACAAACAACTCATTCGAGTAACTCTCGAGTCTCGTTCTCCGTTTCTCGCCTATGTTGCTGACAACTCTGACGAGCATAACTAACTTGTTCGAACGCACTAGCTCTTTAGTTTATTAAACTCTATAATCACAAAATAATTATATCAAATTGTATGATTTCCTCACTGTTTATATTTAAAGCATATTATTCTTTAAATTATAATCCTCAACTTTCATTACGATAAAATTATCGTCAGCCATCACAATATTCTCCCACTGCCAAGACCCAACCGAAGTCGCGGCCAATAAGAGCATTAAGATAGAAGCCAAACGAGGCGAACCGAAATGTTCACATTTTTTTTTTATTTCTTCATTTACTGAATTCACAGACAATCCATCTTCACTGAAACATTATGCACAAATGTGCATACCATTATCAGTCATAAAATTGGGAATACAAAGAGCTTTCTCTTTATACTATGAAGTTGAAAGCATACGTGACTGGACTGTGTAAAGTTGTTTCCTGTTAGAGTTGGGGGTAATGAAGGTAACCTACGAGTCCGACTCCTAGTTGGGAGAAAGTTGCCCCACACTCACGGTCTCCTATGAGTGTTGATGGTCCCCAGTTATTTATAAACGATAGGCATTCCAAAAGCATAGGCGCTTAGACTTAGTTTAACAAATATTCCACTACGGTAAACTAATTAAATTCGTCGCCTCACTCTAATACATATTTAGTTGTGGATGGTACTATATATACCCTGCAATTTACTAAATTTATGTTCAAACATAACTAGTATATACCACAAGTGAGTATTTACGTAACTATACTGCAAGCTGCGTGTGTCAATTTTCGTCTAAATGTTGCGTTTGTGTGTTTATGTTAGTTTACATCCACATAAGGTTATTTCAAATTTTCCCTGCCCACACTTAAAATCCTACATTTAACAGAGGAATAATGTTATCTATCCTGTAGTCATGGTTTATTATTATTTGGTAGCTAAACTAACGGTAAAAAATTTAATCTTTGAAAATTTTGGATAGTCAGTTATCTGTAAGCCCACTTTACCGTTTGTATTTATTGATAATGTATTCATTTATATATACATACATATATATATATATATATATATATATATATATATATATATATATATATATATATATATATATATATATATATATATGTATATATATATATATATATATATATATATATATATATATATATATATATATATATATATATATATACATACATATAGCCTATATATATATATATATATATATATATATATATATATATATATATATATATATATATATATATATATATATATATATATATATATATATATATATATATATATATATATATATATATATATATCTGAGTGGGGATGCCCTTGACGTGGTGAAAGGGTTTGTGTAGTCATGACCAACAAAGCTGATCTAGTCAGGGCCACACATACTAGGTTGGTTTGCTGTGAGCGATCATATAAAAGTCCCCAACATCACCAATCCGCAATGGCCAGCGTGGTGATGAAAACTGGTCAAAAACCGTATATGAATAAATACATGTCTGAGACCTTTCTCCTGCAGTGGACTTAGAAACCGCTACATTTGTTGTTTTACATATAATATATATATATATATATATATATATATATATATATATATATATATATATATATATATATATATATATATATATATATATGTATATATATATATATATATATATATATATATATATATATATATATATATATATATATATATACTCACACACACACACACACACACACACACACACATATATATATATATATATATATATATATATATATATATATATATATATATATATATATTTATATATATATATATATATATATATATATATATATATATATATATATATATATATATATATAAAATGATAGTAAACCTGAGTTTTTCAAGAAGAGTATTTTCTTTCATAGACGTTTTTGCCATTGTCATTTTTGTCTTTAAGCATTGGTGATATTAAAATACCTGGTTGTTAGCCTTATAAGTTTTCACTTAAAAGAGCTAGCCTAGTAATTTTTATAAAAGATCGTTTCTTCTGAAAATAATAATAATAATAATAATAATAATAATAATAATAATAATAATAATAATAATAATAATAATAATAATAATAATAATAATAATAATAATTGTTCAAAAGGATACACATAAAATACTGTATGTATACGATAACTAGAAATTATTATTATTATTATTATTATTATTATTATTATTATTATTATTATTATTATTATTATTATTATTATTATTAGCTACAACCCTAGCTGTAAAAACAACATCATTTTAGCCCAAGGGCTCCAATGAGAAAATAGCACAGTGACGAAAGTTTATAAGGAAATAAATAATGTATAAGAGAAGTAATGAACAGCTAAAATAAAATATTTTACGAGTGATGTGGCTGGATAACTTACAAACGTTTACATGATATTGATATATGAATAAACACCTTTATTTTGTCAACCAAATCTATTATCATATCTCGATTTATTGCAGAATAACCGAAGGTCTCCACCATGCCAATAAAGGTAAAGACTGCAGAATATGTCTTTACGTTTAAATACCCTTACAACCCCACAATCCTTGTGGGCTAAGAATTGGGGGGGGGGGGGGGGGGCGGTGGTCTATAGGTCTACCTGTTGAGTCATCAGCAGCCATTGCCTGGCCCTCCTTAGCCCTAGCTTGGGTGGAGAGGGGGCTCGGGCGCTGATCATATGTAATATGGTTAATCTCTAAGGCATCGTCTTGCTTGATAGAGCAATGCCACTATCCCTTGCCTTGGCTCTGCCATTCAAGAGTGGTCTTTAAATCTTTAATACCGTGATGTAAAGAACATGCCTTCAATGTAATCTTCCTGTCGTTCGATTCATATCAATAATAAGCACTGTATCGTTTATTGTAATAATATTATAAAGATAATTATCATATTAAGTTTATCATTGCTTGTAGTATGATAATTACTGTTATAAATTTCTTTTAAGTCATTACAACCACCATTTACATTAACATTAAAGAAATGTTGTTTGAATGAATATCTTTAAATTAAACTGGAAACACTACCAGGTACAAAACTATATTTGTAATATTCTATAATAGATGCAAATATGTCTATTTCTACCTCTCAGTGTATATTTTTTCATATAGTGCCTGTATACATACATACGCACACACACACACACACACACACACACACACACACACACACACACACACATATATATATATATATATATATATATATATATATATATATATATATATATATATATATATATATACAATACATTTACCAGCATACCTCTCTCTCTCTCTCTCTCTCTCTCTCTCTCTCTCTCTCTCTCTCTCTCTCTCTCTCTCTCTCTCTCTCTCTCTCTCTACACATACACACACACACACACACACACACATATATATATATATATATATATATATATATATATATATATATATATATATATATATATATATATATATATATATATATATATATTGTCTGTGTGTGATCACCCAATTTCTAAATAATATATAGCGAGGTGAAAATCACACACAAAATATTAACAAACACTAATGGCAACAGAGGTTTTCCTGGCAGTCAGCATCACCGTTGTTAATAATATTTATAATCTAATATCATTAACAATAATGCTAAATGTATGAGAGAGAAGCTTGTTATTACACTTAAATGGAATCATATAGACCTTTTTAAAGTCTAATAAAATATATATGTCAGTCGTATCAATACCATAAACGATGAAACTATTTATTGCAAAATGAATATTTTTATAATGCGGTCCTGAAACTAAATAAAAGACATACCATCAATACAATATAAAGTAAATGAAGAAGAAGAAGACGAAGAAGATGTAGATGAGTCTGACAATGGTGAAGCTACGTGATGCTATGAACCTGAAACCTGCCGATATAAGTAAACATAAGTCTACGGACAACGGGTACCAGGTTTCACAAGCGCGTTGAAGTTATTTGTTCCGTTAGCGGCGGTTAGCCGAACAGAATTGATGAAGTGTGGATCTAGTCCAATACGTCGGTCCACCCCGAGAAACAAATCGGATTTTCCTATTTATGATATCATTAGAACAATAATCAGCACTAAGAATAAATTAGGAAGGCTTTTGTACACAAACAGATAATCACGGATTAATTAGAATTTTTTCTTTCCCAATTGAATTACGAAGCTATTAAAACGAAAATATTAGTCAAATGCTCTTGGAATCACATTAAGACAATAACTACTAACCATAAAGAAAATACTGAAACAAGCATATGTTGATATAAAATTTGAAAACCTCATTTCTTTACCTAACTGCTTACATATTAATTGACTGATACTGGCGTCACGTCGATTATAGTCACTGATACATGGTTCCCTTAATAAATCTGGACTAAAATATGGTCATGTATGAAAATCGTAAGAACTAGGCATGAACAAGATAATAATAATAAGATTATATTCGAAATAATAATAATAATAATAATAATAATAATAATAATAATAATAATAATGTTTATTGGACAAAAAAATATTTACATACAAAGGATTTACAAAAAAGACTTAGTCCAAGCCCATGTGGAGCAGAACTCTTCGGGCAATAATACAACTAAAATATAATCAATTATGGA
>NC_090725.1:270964388-271031888 GCF_036898095.1 Palaemon carinicauda
AGAATAACTAAAAATAGCCTTTTCAGTATATATATATATACAAATGTATATATAATTATTTTTCAAAGGTTTTATCGACACAACAACGTCAATATTTCAACATAGCTTAATTTACAAAAATTTATCAATCGATTAAAGTCACTATTTCTGAGTAAAGCTTAATTTTCGAAGGCTTTATCGACACACCAAAGTCAGTATTTCTGAATATAGCTTAATTTTCAAATCTTTTATAAACACAACAAAGCCACTAAATCTGAATATAGCTTAACTTTCAAATGTTTTATCGACCCATCAAAGTCAATATTTCTGAAGATAGCTTGGTTTTCAAAGGTTATATCGACCCAACAGTCACTACTTCTGAATATAGCTTAATTTTTAAAAGTTTTATCGACAAAACAAATTCACTACTTCTAAATATAGCTGAATTTTCAAATCTTTTGTAGACACAACAAAGTCACTATATCTGAATATATTTTAATTTTCAAATGTTTTATCGACAAAACAAAGTCACCATTTATTAATTTAGCTTATATTTCAAATCTTTTATAGACACAACAGTCACTAAATCTGAATATAACTAAATTTTCAAATGTTTTATCGACACAACGACGTCACTACTTCTGAAAAGAGCTTAATTTTCAAATGTTTTATCGACACAACAACGTCACTACTTCTGAAAAGAGCTTAATTTTCAAATGTTTTATCGACACAACAACGTCACTACTTCTGAAAAGAGCTTAATTTCCAAATGTTTTATCGACACAACGTCACTACTTCTGAAAAGAGCTTAATTTTCAAATGTTTTGTCTACTCAAAAAAAAAAAGGTCAGTATTTCTTAATGTAGCCTAATTTTACAATGTTTTATCGACACATCATTGTCACTATACCTGAATACAGCTTAATTTTCAGATTTTATTGACACAACTAAGTCACCATTTCTGAATATAATATAATTTTCAAAGGTTTTATGGACACATTATCGTAATTATTTCTGAATATAGCACAATTTTCAAATGTTTTATCGCTACAATAAAGACAATACATATGAATATAGTTTAATTTCCATAGGGTTTATCTACCCGACAAAGTCACTGCTTCTAAATAAAGCTTAATTTTCAAAGGTTTTATGGACAAAACAAAGTCCCTATTTCAGAATAAAGCTTAACTTCCAAACGTTTTATCAACCCAACAAAATCAGTATTTTTGGATATAGCTTAATTTCCAAATGTTTTAGTGACCCAACAAAATCACTATCTCTGAGTAAAGCATAATTTTCTAAAGTTTTTTCAACCCAAGATGTCACTGGTTCTTAATATAGCTTCAAAAGTTTTATTGGCCAAACAAAGAACCGGTTTCTGAATAAAGCTTAATTTTCAAAGGTTTTATCAACACAACGGTCACTATTCCTGTATAAAGCTTAATTTTCAATGTTTTTTTCGATACAACAATGTCACTATTTCTGAGTATGGCTTAATTTTCAAAGGTTTTATCGACACAAGTCACTATTTCTGTATATTGATTAATTATCAAAGGTTTTATCGACTCAACAAAGTCACAATTTCTCAATATAGCTTAATTTTGAAACGTTTTATAAACCCAACTTGGTAAATATTTTTTAACATAGGTTAATTTTCAAAGGTTTTATCGACCCAAAAAGTCACTATTTCTAAACATAGCTTAATTTTCAAATATTTCATTAGATCCAGCCGTCACCATTTCTGAATATAGCTGAATTTTCAGAGGTTTTATCAGCGCAACAAAGTCGTTATTTCTGAATATAGATTAATTTTCGAAGGTTTTATCGACACAACTAAGTCACTATTTATGAATATGGCTTAATTTTCAAACGTTTTATTGCCCCAACAAAATCAGTATTTTCGAATATGGCTTAATTTTCGAATGCTTTATTAACCCAATCAAATCACTATTTCTGGATAAATCTTAATTTTCAAAGGTTTTATCAGCCCAACAAAGTTACTATATCTGAATAGAGCTTAATTTTCATACATTTTATCGAACCAATAAAGATAATATATCTAAATATAACTTAATTTTCAAAGGTTTAATTGACCCAACAAAGTAACTATTCCTGAATATAGCTTAATTTTAAAGGCTCTATTAACACAATAGACACTATTTCTGTGTATAGCTTAATTTTCAAGGGTCTCACCGACCCAACAAAGTCAGTTATTTCTAAATACACCTTAATTTTCACCGAACAAAATCAGCATTTCTGCATACAGCTTAATTTTGAAACACGTTTTAAACCCAACATAGTAATTATGTCTGAATATAGGTTTATTTTCAAAGGTTTTATCGACTCAACAAAGTTGGTATTTATGAATAAAGCTTAATCTTAAAGGTTTTATCGACACAACTAAGTCATCTTTTCTGAATATAGCTAAATTTTCTAATGTTTACTGACCTTAGAAAGTTACCATTTCAGAATATAGCTTAATATTCAAATATTTTATCAACACAACAGTCACTATTTCTGTATATAGTAATTTTCAAATGCTTTATGGACCCAACAAAGTCATTATTTTAAAATAAACCCAATTTTAAAAAGTTTTATCAACAAAACAGTCACCATTTCTGTATAGAGCTTAATTTTAAAATGTTTTATCAACCAAAAAAAGAAGTCACTATTTCTCAATAAAACTTAATTCTCAAAGGTTTTATCAGATCAAGCAACATCGCAATTTCTGAATACAGCTTAATTTTCAAAGGTTTTATCAACACAACAGACTATTTTTGTTGAAAGCTCAACTCTCAAAGATTTTATCAGACCCAACAAAGCCACCATTTCTGAATAGTTTAATTTTCAAAGGTTTTATCTACACAACTAAGTTACCATTTCTGAAAATGTTTTATGGACCCTACAAAGACACTATTTCTCACTATAGCTTAATTTTCAGAGAGATTATCAAGTCAACAAAATCACTGCTTTTGAATATAGGTTAATTTTCAAAGGTTTTCATCAACACTCGTAAGTCACCATTTCTGAATATAGCTTAATTTTCCAAGATTTTATCGACCATACAGAAAAACATTTCGGAATATAAATCAATTTTCAAAGGCTTTATCAGATCTGGGAAAGTCATCATTTCTTAATATAGCTTAATTTTCAAATGTTTTATCGATCCAAGAAAGTCCTTATTTCTGAATATTCCTTAATTTTCAAAGGTTTTCATCAACACTCATAAGTCACCATTTCTGAATATAGCTTAATTTTCCAAGATTTTATCGACCATACAGAAACACATTTCGGAATATAAATAATTTTGAAAGGCTTTATCAGATCTGGGAAAGTCATCATTTCTTAATATAGCTTAATTTTCAAATGTTTTATCGATCCAAGAAAGTCCTTATTTCTGAATATTCCTTAATTTTCAAAGGTTTTCTTGACAACTAAATCACCATTTCTGAATTTCATAGGTTTTACCAACCCTAGAAAGTCAATATTTCTGAGTATAGCTCAATTTTTAAATATTTTATCAACATACAGGTCACTATTTCAATATATAGCTTAATTTTCTGTTTTTATCAACCCGACAAAGTTATCATTTCTCAAAATAGCTTAATTTTCAAAGGCTTTATGAGATCCAGTCATTATTTCTGAATACAACTTAATTTTCGAAGGTTTTATCAACACAACTTACTATATATGTGTATATATATATATATATATATATATATATATATATATATATATATATATATATATATATATATATGTATATATATACATATATATGTATATATATACATATATATATATACATATAAATATATATATATATATATATATATATATATATATATATATATATATATATATACACACACACACACACATATATATATATATATATATATATATATATATATATATATATGTATATATATATATATATATATATATATATATATATATATATACATATATATATATATATATATATATATATATATATATATATATATATATATATATATATATATATATATATATATATAGTTTAACTTTCACAGGCTTTATCGACCAAACAAAGTCACTTTTTTCTCAATAGAGCTTAATTTTCAAAGGTTTTATCAGATCCAGCCAAGTCAACATTTCTGAAAATAGCTTAATTTTCAAATGTTCTGTCAACCCAACGAAGCCAATATTTCTGAATATAGTTTAATTTTGAAACGTTTTATAAACCAAACAAAGTAACTATCTCTGAAAAAGCTTAATTTTCATAGGTTTTATCAACCTAAGTAGTTATTTCTGAATATAGCTTAATTTTCAAATGCTGCATTGGCCCAACAAAGTCACTATTTCTGAATAAAACCTAATCTCTAAAGGTTTCATCAACCCAAGAACGTCACTATTTCTGAATATAGCTAAATCATCTACTGTTTCATTAATCAAAAAGTCACTATTTCTGAATATAGCTTGATTTTTAAACGTTTTATCGACATAACAAAGAAAATATTTCTATAAGTAACTTTATTTTCAAAAGTTTTATCAACCCAACAAAGTCACTATTTCTTAATATTGACTACTTTTTAGATTTTATCGACCGTAAAACGACACTATTGCTGAATAAAGCTAAATTTCAAATGCGCTATCAGATTCTGTGGTCACTATTTCTTAATATAGCTTAATTTTCAAACCTTTATCGACCAAACAAGGCCGGTATTTCTTAATATAGCTTAATTTTCAAAGGTTTTATCGACACAACTAAGTCACCATTTCAGAATATAGCTTTCAAACGTTTTATCAACCCAAGAATGTCACTATTTCTGAATATACTACTGCTAGAGAGTTATGGGGTCTTTTGACTGGCCAGGCAGTACTACATTAGATCCTTCTCTCTGGTTACGGTTCATTTTCCCTTTGCCTTCTCACGCATACACCGAACAGTCTGGCCTATTCTTCACATATTCTCCTCTGTCCTCATATACCTGACAACACTGAGGTTATCAAACAATTCTTCTTACTGCAATTGTTCAGTGGCCACTTTCCTCTTTGTAAGGGTAGAAGAGACTCATTAGCTATGGTAAGCAGCTTCTCTAGGAGGACACTCCAAAATCAAACCCCTGTACTCTCATCTTGGGTAGTGCCATAGCCTCAGTACCATGGTCTTGCAATGTCTTGGGTTAGTTCTCTAGCTTGAGGGTACACTCGGGCACACTATTCTATCTTATTTCTCTTATTCTTGTTTTGTTAAATTTTTTTTATAGTTTATAAAGGAGATATTAATTTTAATGTCATTGCTCTTCTTAAGTTAGTTTATTTTTCTTTGTTTCCTTTCTTTGCTGACCTGTTTTCCCTGTTGGAGCCCCTGGGCTTATAGCATCCTGCTTTACCAACTACGGTTGTAGCTTAGCAAGTAATAATAACAACAATATAGCTCAATTTTCAAACGTTTCATCAACCCAACAAAATCGGTATTTCTTAATGTAGCCTAATTTTCAAATGTTTTATTGACCGAAACAGAGTCACTATTTCCAAACATAGCTTCATTTTCAAATGTTTTATCGATGCAACAAAGACAATATTTCTAACTATAACTTAATTTTCAAAGGTTTTATCAACGCAAGAACGTCACTATTTCTGAATATAGCTTAATTCTCAAAAGTTTTATCGACCCAACAATGTCACTATCTCTGAATATGGCTTATTTTCAAATTATTTATGGACGCAACGAAGACAATATTTCTAAATATAACTTAATTTTCAAAAGTTTTATCGACCAAGCAAAGTTACTATTTCAGAGTGTAGCTTAATTTTTAAAGGTTTTACTCAACCCAACAGTCACTATTTCTCATTATAGCTAAATTTTCAAAGGTTTTATCCAACCATCAATGTCACTGTTTCAGAATATTGCTAAACTTTCAAAGGTTTTATCGAACCAACAAAGTCACTATTTTTTGATATAGCTAAATTCTTAAAGGTTTTATCAACCTTACAAAGTCACTATTTCTGAATATAGCCTAATTTGCAAAGGTTTTATCAACTCAAGAAAGTCATTATTTCTGAATATGGCTTAATTCTAAAAGGTTTTATCGACCCAACAAAGTCAGATCTACAAAGAGCTGTACCACCATTACTGTCAGAATCTGTATTTATGATTGAATGTGATGCATCCAGCAAGGAACATCAAAATCTGACCCTTTCATATAAAAAATCTTACACTTCAACTGCTTTGCTAAATACAAGGAAGTAGATGATGTTCACAGGCATATCAAAGACTGTTAAACACACTTTTTCGCCTACACGGACCTCAATTTTGAAGAAAGTACTATAAATACAAATACTTTTTTAATTATTACCATATTTTGGCAGCAGGTTAATAAATAAATAATGTGAAAATATTTGTAGGGTACACTTGATATGAGGATAAAAAGTTTAACTTAGTCACACCTCTATTATTGCTGCTCACAAACAAATGCAGAGAGCCGTGCAAGGAGCTTGTGTTAAAATAATTACTCTCCGATTACAATCTTTCTCATATGAACATTTCACCATTGCTTGGCAGCAGACAATATTATTATTATTACTATTATTAATAGCTAAGCTACAAACCTAGTTGGAAAAGCTGGATGCTATAAGCCCCAAGGCTCCAACAGGGAAACATAGCCCAGTGAGGAAAGGAAATACCGGTAAATAAACTACTGTATGTGATAAGTAATGAACAATTAAAAGGAAATATTTAAAGAACAGTAGCAGCATTAGAACAGATCTTACAACATATAAAGTATAAAGAGATTTGCTACAAGTTTTAACTTTTGAACTTCTACCGATTCAACTACCCAATTGGGAAGATCAGATCACCTGAAGATCTGCCACCCCACAAGCACCACCTGAAGATCCGCCACCCAAAATTTTCTCATCTTAAGATCCGCCACCCCTAACAAAGCTCTTTACTACGTCTACCGATTCAACAACCCAATTAGGAAGATCGGATCTCCTGAAGATCCGCCACCCCACAAGCACCACCTGAGGATCCACCACCCAAAATTTTCTCACCTGAAGATCCGCCACCCCTAACAAAGCTCTTTACTACTTCTACCGATTCAACTACCCAATTAGGAAGATCGGATCTCCTGAAGATCCGCCACCCAAAATTTTCTCACCTGAAGATCCGCCACCCCTAACAAAGCTCTTTACTACGTCTACCGATTCAACTACCCAATTAGGAAGATCAGATCACCTGAAGATCTGCCACCCCACAAGCACCACCTGAAGATCCGCCACCCCAAATTTTCTCATCTGAAGATCTGCCACCCCAAATTTTCTCATCTGAAGATCCGCCACCCAAAATTTTCTCATCTGAAGATCCGCCACCCCTAACAAAGCTCTTTACTACTTCTACCGATTCAACTACCCAATTAGGAAGATCGGATCTCCTGAAGATGCGCCACCCAAAATTTTCTCACCTGAAGATCCGCCACCCCTAACAAAGCTCTTTACTACGTCTACCGATTCAACTACCCAATTAGGAAGATCAGATCACCTGAAGATCTGCCACCCCACAAGCACCACCTGAAGATCTGCCACCCCAAATTTTCTCATCTGAAGATCTGCCACCCCAAATTTTCTCATCTGAAGATCCGCCACCCAAAATTTTCTCATCTGAAGATCCGCCACCCCTAACAAAGCTCTTTACTACTTCTACCGATTCAACTACCCAATTAGGAAGATCGGATCTCCTGAAGATCCGCCACCCAAAATTTTCTCACCTGAAGATCCGCCACCCAAAATTTTCTCACCTGAAGATCTGCCACCACTAACAAAGCTCTTTACTACTGCTACCGATTCAACTACCCACTTAGGAAGATCGGATCTCCTGAAGATCCGCCACCCCACATGCACCACCCCAAATTTTCTCATCTGAATATCCGCCACCCCTAAAAAAGATCTTTACTATCTGTACTTTAAGGGCTGCTTTTCAGGTCCTATACTGCAGGGGAACCCTACTTTCTATAAGATCTTTCATAATTAATTTTATTATAAACATTGCAAGGCACTCAGCATTTCACACTGCATATTACTCGATAATTGTTTAGTCCACATTACCGAAGCACTTAGAGAACAAGAAAGTCTTCAGTTTCCTCTTGAAAGCCTCAATATCTTCAGTCTTTTGGATGTATAGTGAGAGCTTATTGTATAGTCTTGGGGCTGTATATTTGAAAGCTCCAGAACCTACAGTAGACATATATCTTGTCAGGGTTGCCAAATAACTTGACATCTAAACCGCGGTGCAAAGCCTCAAAAGTAGCGACAGTTGCTTCAAAAGTAGCCCAATTATAGCAACTTAGCTATCATTAAATTGGTACTAAAAACTATTGATATGATATTCTATAAAAATAAATTAGGGTGGCAGGGATCGAAATCAATCAACTAAGCTTTTGTAGAAGAGTATAACAAAAAATTTATATAATTTTTATTCAAAAATACAGAAAATAATGCCGTATATTTTTGTTGCAAACTTAAATAGTAGATGAATGACATTTAACAAAATTAAAATGAGCGAAATAAAAAGAAATAACGAGATTTGTCGTTCATTCAACATGATCATGAAATGAACTAGATATTACTGCTTGAATCATTGTTTCATTTGGCTCAAAATTTGTACATTGGCATTTTTTGTCCTCCTCCCCCTCTTGAGTATGCATGGCACTTCTAATATACAAAATTGCCGTTAGGAGGTCGTGTCCCATTCTGTTCCTGAGGTCCGTTTTGATTAAATTGACCTAGCTGAAAACTCGCTCTACATCAGCATTGCTGATAGGAAGACATAATATCTTCAATGCAAACTTGGCCACATTTTCAAATGCCCGTTCTCTGCCTGCATCTTCATACTCCAACACCTTTCCCCAGAATTCAACAGGATCTTTATGGACTGCTTCACCCCAATCCACAAGATTTACCTGCAGTGTAAAAATATGGAAAAAGTGTTAAAATAGAAGAAGCGATATAGTATTCCATAAGTCTTGAGGTAATCAAGAAATATTGACTTCTCTACTTTAATTGAATGAAATTTCTTGAATTTAAAGACTGAAAAATGCATCTAAGTTAGTCTGTCAGGATAGTAACAAGTTTTCAAGTATTTTGTGCATTAAGATTTTAGAAAAAGTATAAAGGCAATATTCAATTACCTGTTTCCATTCGGTCTCAAAACTTGACAGATCACCTTTAAACTGTGTGTAAATGAATGGCAATTCTGTCACTTTTGGCTTAACTGCGCTTGTTGCAATTTTTGGACTGAGCAAAGTCATATTTTTAAGCATGCTTAAATTGTTTGGAAGGTGCTTTGCTACCTGCTTGCAAGCTTCCCTTAACCCTGGATAGGTACGGTGGGTCGTTTGCGACCCCGAGCGTCAAAAAAAAACAGGTTTTTCTCACGTGACTCACCCCTGTGACTGAATTTGTGGGTGATCGACCTGCAGGAGGTGTCTCCCCTACACGCTCTAGTAGTGTCCAGATGTGCATTGCTGTAGCTGTACTCCTTCCCCGATTTCTGAGACGCGTCGGGGTCGTTCGCGCCCGAGTTTACCCTTCTGAGGTAGTTTGCATAATTATCAAAGTTATTACGTATTATGAAATTGTCGTAGAATGGTGCAACTTGTATAGGTTATCAGTTGTGGAAAGTCTTGGTGGATTGTTTGGCTACCATGTGCATGTTTTTTTTTTTAGTTAAAATGTCGTTCATCACCACGAGGACCATTTTACCGCGAGTGCCCCTTTTTCATTTTTTTTCATTTTTTTGCCAAGTCATTTTTCCGTAAGATATTGCCAAATAGTGTTGTAAAACTTTTGCTTGTTTAGTGTTGGAAAGTGTGTCTAGATGATCTGGCTACCCATGCATGACTTTGTTTTTGTCAGATACGACGTAGTTATTGGTATATTGGGTATTTAACTGCGGTTACCAATTTCTGTTTTTTTTTCAATATTTGTAAAAATTACTACGTAGTAAGGAATTGCCGTATATTATTCATTTTTTTTTCATGTTTATGTGTTAGAAAGTGTGCCTTGATGGTTGGGCTAACACGTGCATGTCTTTTTTTTTATCTGAGATGTCGTATATTAGAATGTCGGGCATTTTACCGCGAGTGTCCCTTTTTAATTTTTTTTAATTTTTTTGCCAAGTCATTTTTCCGTAAGATATTGCGAAATAGTGTCGTAAAACTTTTGCTTTTTTAATGTTGGAAAGTGTGTCTAGATGATCTGGCTACCCATGCGTGATTTTGTTTTTGTCAGATACGACGTAGTTATTGGTATATTGGGTATTTAACTGCGGTTGCCAATTTCTGTTTTTTTTCAATATTTGTAAAAATTTACTACGTAGTAAGGAATTGCCGTATATTATTGATTTTTTTTTCATGTTTATGTGTTAGAAAGTGTGCCTTGATGGTTGGGCTAACACGTGCATGTCTTTTTTTTTTATCTGAGATGCCGTATATTAGAATGTTGGGCATTTTTCCGCGAGTGCCCCTTTTTATTTGTTTTGCATTTTTTTGCTTAGTCATGTTACCGTAAGGAATTGGCAAGTAGTGTCGCAAAACTTATATTTTTATAGTGTTGGAAAGTGTTTCTAGATGATCTGGCTACCCATGCCTATTTTTTTTTTAGCCAGATATGGCATATATATAAGTATGTGTTCGATTTTCCTGTGATTGCCATTTTTTCGTTTTTTCCCATTTCTTTCAAAATTACTACGTACTAAGGAACTATCACAGAGTAATATTTCATTTATATGTTTATTTGTCGGAAAATATGCCTTGATGGTTTGCCTAGCACGTGGCTGAAATTTTTTTTTTCTGAAATGCCGTATATTAGAATGGCCATTTTTCCACGAGTGCCCCTTTTTATTTGTTTTGCATTTTTTTGCTTAGTCATGTTACCGTAAGGAATTGGCAAGTAGTGTCGCAAAACTTATATTTTTATAGTGTTGGAAAGTGTTTCTAGATGATCTGGCTACCCATGCCTATCTTTTTTTTAGCCAGATATGGCGTATATATAGGTATGTGTTCGATTTTCCGGTGATTGCCATTTTTTCGTTTTTTCCTAATTCTTTCAAAATTACTACGTACTAAGGAACTATCACAGAGTAATGATTCCTCTAGATGTTTATTTGTCGGAAAATTTTGTTTACTTTTTTTTTGATTGAATATCATCAAATTTTTTTAGCTAAAATATTGTTTTACATTTTTTTTTTTTCGATTTTATTTCCCTTCAAAAAATATTTTTTGGGTCAGAATTTTAATTTTATAGTCGTAAAATAATCGACAATTATCCAGCAACCCACCATACAATTTTATGCATATCCAATAATAATTAGATTAGTAAATAACACCTTGAAATTGACATACCCTTCCTACATTTCAAGTGGCAGATTAGGGAGTCTGAGTCAGTGTGGTTGGCGGCCATTTTGTGGACATATCCGAAGCGTAAGCTGCCCTATCTATATATATTCTTGTTCCCTATAGAATTTGTGATATTTTGGTATATTTTTACCTGCATAAATATCATATTATATATTAAATATATGTATTTTTTTACGAAATTTCCAAGTACTCAAAAAATTACCTTTAGATATGGCCCCTGATATAAATGTAATTTACAAAATAATGAAGATTTTTTTACATATTTCTATTTTAGGATAACATATGTTTATTCCCTAAAAAAATTAGCCACTTCCTATTTCATTTGGGTACCCAAAAAAATTCATGAAATTTGGACAATTTTTTTTGGCCAAAAAAAGTTACCCTTTTTTTCTCATTTCAGATCTTCACCTCCATGGGTCTGACTTCATCCAAAATACATCAAGATGTGTCCTAAACATTCAAGAATCAATTCCTAAAAGGATTTGTGTATATATGTATAAACTTTTTTTTTATGAATTTTTATGTCAGGTCTTTTTTTTTTTCTACTTAATTTTTTAAAATATTTATAATAAAAAGTTTTTCTGCAGATGAGTAGTATTTATCTTTACAGTTGTTTTAAGCATTCATTGAAGTTTTTTTTGGCAAAAGAAAAAAGGAGGTTACTGCAAAAACTGATTTTTCAAGAATTTTTTTTGGCGTCGGGGTCGTTCGCGTCCGAGTATACCCTTAAAGGGGTGTCCGAGGACCGTACCTATCCAGGGTTAAAAAGGTTGTGCATCTCCGTCGTACTTCATTTTTTGCATTAAAATCAATTCCGGACTTGTCTAACTGAATAAAAAAAGAGTGCTCCCAGATCTGTCTCCATAAAAATTAGAAATATAGTTTCATCTTCAAAATTTAAATTAATCAAATTTTCTGTATTCTTCAGTACACTTGGTTTAATGGTACATTGTATCAGGTACCTGAAAAAATATTCCAAATCTGCAAAGAGCTTCAAGCAAGAAACATTTTTGCCTTGAAATAATTTGTTGACTATTAAACTCTCCCAAAATAGGCTTTAAAAATTCCACATAAAGTTTTATAACTGGATCAGCATACATCTTATACAGCATTTCAGCTGTATAACATTTTTCGTTTGTTTTTGCCAGCTGAAAGTGCAATTTCAGTTCTTCCCACTGGGATAGGATTCGATCCACACATTGAAAAATGGACAGCCATCGTGTTCCTGAGGGTGCTATTATTTTCAACGGAGTCGTGCCATCATTTATTGTTTTAAATAAATCTTTATATGCTGTCTGGCGAGAGCTAGAGAAACTAAACCAATTGTAGGTTTGGTGAACAAGAAAGTCCACGTTTCTGGGCATAGTCTTACTGGAAGCTAATTACAAGCTATGGCACACACATCTGTAAAAAATAGAACATATTTTATTTGAGAGAGAGAGAGAGAGAGAGAGAGAGAGAGAGAGAGAGAGAGAGAGAGAGAGAGAGAGAGAGAGAGAGATTATTTTCATTCATATTATAACATTAATTCCTACATATTTATAACAAGTTAATTCTATAAATACAACATTTTCGTACCTCACACCAATGATTGACGGATTTTTTTCCTGAAGCTTGGTTAATACGGAATCGTTAGTACCACATAATACGCTTGCACCATCTGTCCCAAGTCCCAGAAATTGCTCAATACTTAATCCAACCTCACCCAAAAACTTGCAAATTGCATCAGTTAAAACCTGTAATTAATATTATTTAATTTAAATTTATATATAATTATTTCTGACTAATATGGTTCATAAGATCAATTTCTTAAACATATTTGTGAAATATACCTAAGGGCTATATGTCCATTCTAGATATAGACCAATTGTACAGTATAATAAAGGGGCAATAAAAGATGGCGGAGATATGCAATCTCTGGATCACCAAAACCTAAGTATATAGTCCCCTTTGCTTTAGGCACTCAAACGAATTTCATAATATAGATTTATTTTACCTGCGCATTTGCAGAAATGTCTTCGATCACAACAAGTCCTAGAAATGTAGATACCATATGTTTGCTTGTTTCACTATAGTATCTAACCACAATGCACAATTGTTTATTTGTAGTTATATCGGTGGCCTCGTCAATAATCAAAGAGTATGGATTGCATCCAATATCTGTAATTAGCTGGTTTTTCATTTCGGGACCTAAAATTTTTTTTATTAAGTTGGTACATTTTGTGCGGTGAAATTGCAGATCGCGATTTGTGTTTTTATTACAAGTACAGCCTTTTGCACAGTCCTTCATTACTTCACCAATATGATCAATAGAATTGATTGATGTATGACAAGCAATGCATAGTGAAAGTTTCAAATCTGTAACTTTTTTATTGTGATTTGTCTGCTTGATTTGCTGAGATGTATGTACTAGCAAAAAATCTGGTAAGACGACTTTCTCTTGCTTTTATATATGCTTTATGTGTACCAGTATTAGAATGTTTGATTAAATCTGAATGGTGGGCTCTTATAACCGTATTGCAAAACCGACACCTAGCTTTTGTTTCATCTCCAGGAACACTTCTAATCCAATCTTTCAAAAGTTCCTCACTTTCCCATTTTGGGTTATAATGTTTTGTATATACACTCCAATTGCACTTCTTTGGAATTTTGAACTAAGTCGACCGTTCTCACTGAGTGGTAAGATAAAACTGATGTCTAACTAGTGAAAACGGTGCCATTTCTCTTCGGGTCATATTAAAGCACATTATGCTTGACCGCTTTAATCTATGGGCGAGCCAAGAAAAGGAGAAAAGGGTCAGCTAAGAAGTCGTTCACCAGGATTTGAGCGGTCTAAGAATATAATTCTTTAATATGATAATCTCTCTAAATTGCTTCCTTCGCTCTTTTTGTTTTCAACCACGTGGTTACAAGTTGAAACTCGTAGGTCCAAGTAATCTACTATGATGGTTTAAACTGTCTGTGAACTATTGAAATTTGAAATAGAACAATCGATCTACATTTCCACTTTGCAATTATTATAAAAAAATTGCATTTGTAAAGACCATTTAAACAATTTATTGGTGCCGCGGTTTATTTCTTCCAGAATAGCCCAATTTCAGGCAAGTAGCAGCACCCTTTTATAACCCGCGGCAAGGTGTTCAAAAGTAGCCCAATTGGGCGGGTAAACCGCGGGTTTAGCAACACTGTATCTTGTTTCTAATAATTTGGAACCATCTGTAACTATTCTCGTGATAGTAAAGACTAATAAAACTATCGAATCATAAAATCACAGTTATCTATTGAAACGCGCTATATAAAACCTACAACATGAACTTATTACAAAGGATATTGTGCAGTGATATGTTCACTTAACTTATCAAAAGCATTTTGAGAAAATCTGTCATGCCACACAAATTGTTGTAGTTAGGAGTTTAACAGGTCTTTCTTGCAGCTACGCATTGTCTTTATATAGCATGATTCATCATTTTCTATAGTAATCCCAGGGCCGTTACTAGATTTGCTTAGAAGTATGAAGCACATATTTCCCCCAAAAAAAGCTGTTGCAGTCAAACTTAGTCTTCAGATAGGTTGTCTTGATGTCTTGCTTTTTTTCTCTCCAATTCATTCACTTCAGATACATGATATAAACCCACCTCTGTAGACACAGTCTAGAACGGCCAAATATTATCCAGTCCTTTTAATTATTGTTTATTTCATAGTGATTATCAAATGCACACTACCATAGTATTTGTCAAGGAGCACCTGAAGATTCGCCACCCCAAACTTTCTTACCCGAAGATCTGCCACCCCAAACTCTCTCACCTGAAGATCTGCCACCCCAAACTTTCTCACCTGAAGATCTGCCACCCCAAACTTTCTCACCTGAAGATCAGTTACAACTTGGCCACCGCTGGAATAAAACTTCTAGAATACTGTTTAGTATTGGCCTCATGATGGAGGTCTGACCATTTGAAGTAATACCAAGTGAAAGAGTTTTTCAGAGTAGGTGTCACATTTCTTCTTTTTCTGTTCATCCTTGCGAAGGTTGAATGTTGATTTTTGGATTGGATAATTTTTCCTGACCCCACCCAATCCCAGCCTTCTTGCTCTCTCAGGATTTTGGGGGCTGTTGGAATAGAATTATATGATCTTTGTTTGCGGGCAAAAAGGTCTAACCCTGCTTCACTATCACCATTAATATCACATGCACCATACATTACGTAAACTAATCTTTCAAGCGCCTGAAAGTCATCACCATCACTTCTTTTGTTCCCTTAGCCCCAGAATGCACTACAACGTTGGTTCTGGTGAATACATGGAAATAGAGGAAATCAGTTTACCTCTTGTTTTTTCTGACAACATGCACTGGGATCCATCAAATATTGCTCTTCTGACCAAAAGTGATACACATGTTATTATCACAAGCACTTTTAGGTAGCTTTGAATGTGTATCAGGACGATCATTTTTGGCCTGAATCAGTACTTGTTAGATTCTTATCTATTACACATTCTGGTTAATAGCACCAATAAGCACAATTACAAATATATTTAACCATAACCTTCACCTATTACAATTCAAGAAAATATATAAAACAATACCCTTAACTTATTAAAATTTAAGAATACTGTCTCCAAGGACAGTTCACGAATTCAGTTAAACTTATTTGACAAGAGTTTTACACAAAACAATATCAAAACACTCAAAAACATACAATATAGAAAGATTTTGAGCAGGATTTACATAATTCACTAATAAGGAATCGTTTACACAAAGCAGGGATACTGAACATATAACAATTTACACTGAAAGAAGATATCCGAAAAAAAAAATGCTTTTAATTAAGATTTAACATTCCTTCACAACACTGCTGCTAGAGATACCCCTTGCAACCCTTGATAAAGCCACAACCCTAAACATGCTAACCACACATCTGACCAACAGAATAACACTTTACTTCAGTGCAACCTTAAATGTACCTACGAACACCTCTTGTGACCTCCATGGATACTTTCTCGGCCTCATAAATCCAGGCCCCATCTCCTTGCAATGAAGCAATTCAATTACCCATACATCAACCGGTATAAGCCCACAGTGTCCAACTCCCTCTGCTATGAACCGGCACAATCTACATTAGTCAGGCGTGATTCACGTAGGGTCGAATAATACCTCAGGTGGCTGGTTACGTATGAAGGTGTCTCCCACAGCAGCACCACTCGAGAACTGACTCCTCTACGACTACGTCCCGTTGTTACAACATAACCTACGGCAACAGAGAAAAATTTAGGGACCGGAAAACAAGCAGTTCTAACTGTCCAAACAACGAATGTTCATATAGAAATGGTTAATATATTGTGACATTTTTCTTAGGAAAATCATATGAAAATTAAAATCAAATTCAAATTTGACAGTTATGAGGATCTAGCTCCAGTAGCAATAGTAGTGTAGTCACAGCATTGATAAGTACTTTGTTGTCATTAGTTTTGAGGATGAGAACTGCTCCTTTCTGCAACTGCAGCCCTTGTTTGCACAAACAACCAGGGTCTGTTCCATTTTGACTGCATGAATACACAGTACGCTTCAAGGTTTACTTCTGCATTGTTGACAATTTCTCCTTATTTTGCCAATATGAAAGTGTTTTTACACTAGCTTTACATATTTTCTCCAAGAGAAAAGGAAAAAGCACTGTTTTGTTTCTGTTATAACTCATTAAGCTTCTCCAATTCATTGGGACCCTGCTTAATGGTGTGACTCGTTCTGATCCACTTCCCCTACTTCAATCTGGTTTCTAATTTCAAATTAGACTTTTCTATACATCACATAAAACACATCATCTCTAGAATTTAGCACAATAGAAGTGAACTTGTTAACCCAGTCACTGAGGGGGGCAAGCCAGGCTCAACTTGGTGCCGGTCCCAAGCTCGGGTAAATGGGGAGGGTTGGCGGCAGGAAAGGAATCCGTCCATGAAAAATTAGCCAAAACAACTATGGTCCGTGAGTATAATCAGAATGAAATTAATGCTAGGGCGTTCCCCTTAAGCGTCGCGTTGGGACCTCGCCTGATCCCTCCAAAAAATCGGCAAGGGCTACCCAGTCATGGGTGGGCTGGGTTAAAGAGGCAAGCTCAGAGGAAAATATCTGAGGAGAGGATGAGAGTAGCAACTCTTAATGCGGGGACAATGGCTGGAAAAAGGCGAGAACTGGTTGACCTCATGGAGAGAAGGAAGATAGGAGTGCTGTGTGTGCAGGAGACCAGGTGGAAAGGAAATAACACAAGAGAACTAGGCGAAGGTTGTAAATTATATTAGAGTGAAGCAAATATGGAAGAAATGGAGTAGGAATAATATTATCGAAAGAGTTGAAGGAAAATTTGTGGGACTACATCAGGGGTCTGCATTGAGCCCTTAACTATTTGATCTGGTCATGGATGTAGTAACACAAGGTATTAGATATCAGTCTCCTTGGTGTATGCTTTTTGCTGATGATGTTATACTGTGTAGCACTAGGCGAGAGGTAGTACAAGAGAAACTGGAGAAGTGGAGAAGAGAAATGGAAAATAGGGGATTGAAGATCAGCAGAAAAAAGACAGAGTATTTGAGATTGAAAAATGGCGAGAATGGCGAAGTTAGTTTACAAGGAGAGACATTGAAAAGAGTTGAAAATTTTAGGTATTTAGGATCAACAGTCGCAGAGGATGGTGATCTGGGGGCAGAAATAAACCACAGAATACAAGCAGGATGGAAGAATTGGAAAAAAGTGTGTGAAGTACTATGCGACAGGATAATAGGGGTTAAGTTGAAAGGTAAAGTA
Source organism: Palaemon carinicauda (assembly GCF_036898095.1). Lineage (NCBI taxonomy): Eukaryota > Metazoa > Arthropoda > Malacostraca > Decapoda > Palaemonidae > Palaemon > Palaemon carinicauda. The sequence continues at coordinate 270,982,562 of NC_090725.1, forward strand.
CACAGGACAGTTGTGAGACCGGCAAAGATGTATGGAGCGGAGACGTGGGCAATAAAGAAGACAGAAGAGAAGAAGATGGATGTGGCAGAGATGAGAATGTTGAGATGGATGTGTGGGGCGACAAGAAGAGATAAGATATGGAATGAGGTAATTAGGGGTACCACAGGAGTTAGAAAACTATCAGATAAGATCAAAGAAAGTAGACTAAGGTGGTATGGTCATGTCATGAGAAGAGATGAACAGTATATTGGGAGGAGAGTGATGGAAATGGAAGGTGGGTGGACTGTATCAAGGATGACCTTCAATCAAAGGGATTAACCGGTGATGAGGTGTGGGGCAGAGGTAGATGGAGAAAGCTGACCAGAAACATCGACCCCACATAGAAGTGGAAAAAGATGTAGACGAAGAAGAAGAAGTGAACCTGTTGGGTAAAGAAGTTTCAATACAGTTATGACTGGCAAAGGTCAGATTTTCATGACCCATGTTGAAGCTACAACTTGATGTCACTGGGCCCAGGGTTAAAAATGCCCCAAAAAGAGCTAATACCACATACTAAGTTTCAATGCACAGTAACAGTTATGACTGGCAGGGGTCAGATTTTCATGCCCCATGTTGAAGCTACAAATTAATATTACTGGGCCCAGACTGGCTAAAAACTCCCCAAATTGAGTTAATATTATATATTTTCTTCCTAACAATTTTTTCAGTTGTTGTTTTTCAGAAGTCTCTTTGTTTAACAATGAATTGCATAGGTTAGCAATAGGCATCTAGATACTGAACAAATCTAACCTCCTCTTAGCAGGTAATGATGACCAGATAACAATGTAGGCTACAACAAATTTTCCGTTCTAACCAGGGCCAAAATTTAGATAAGATAACATATTCTACCTATAATATAGCGTACAATGTGTAAAGGACGAATTTGATCTTCATTTCTGTTGGAACTTGTAAATTAGTAGTTTTACTGTAGAAATCAATAGGGGCTAGCGTTGCTTGTACTGTACCCTACTAGGATATTCAGAATGTAGCTTGTATCCTACCAAAGATTTAGGGGGGGAGGTGAAAAATTTATTAGCGTATTTTTTTTTTCTTTATTTAAAGGGTACTTCTTTAGGTTGGAAAATAGGAAAAATATATCATAGTGTATTTAATAAAGGTAAAAAAATTCTATAGAAACTGTGGTGCTACTATAGTATGATTCCTACCATCAGGATTTTACTACAGTGTGATTCCTACCCTATTTTTTGGGAATGAGGTGATTTCTACCAAAGGAGGATAGATAAAACATACTTCTTGACACCATTTTAATCTATTCTATTCTATAAAACATGCTGAAAAATCCTTAAAATGCACTTTAGGTTAGGTTAGATAAAATGGTTGTTATGTTTACACTGTTTGCTCGTTTAGTTGGTTTGATAACTCTTAATTGAGGTGTTACTCTTGTAATAACACCTTGGAAGGGGAATATTACATTATTTAGTCATTTGATTTGAATCCCCATATTGAGGTAGGAACAGAAAATGAGGGTAGGAATCACGCTACAGTAGCACCGAAAATGTAGTCCTCAGTTATAAAAATTTCGGGATACATTCAAATGAGCACAAAACCTAACACACCCCACTTAACTTAACCTAGTAGTTCCCAAATCCCAGACCAAGCCAGGGAAAGCCCCCAAACCCCTACCCAGGTCACATGAATGAACAAGAGTGAATACGTGCAAATCGTAGAATGTCAACAAATTAAAAATACCTCTGGAGCAAAATTTGTGCAGTTTTCCATGGAATTATTATGCATCCAAGAGAATAATGTTTAGTTTTACCATTATTTATCGATTCCCCAGTAAATTTACCCACCCACAATTTGGGCAGGATACAAGCTACACTTGGTAGGAACAAGAAGTATGAGTAGGATGCAAGCTACACTTCGTAAGAACAAGAAGTATGGGGAGGATACAAGCTACACTAACACCTATTAATACCCCATTAAATAGCAACAATAATTAATGAGGGACTGCTGTGGGAAATTACGATCTTTGTGTGGAGGAGGGGGAAACATAAAATGAGTAAAACAAGGGAAGGTATTTAACCTAACCACATCTACAGATCGAGATGAAAATTCTACGCAATCTGGTTAGTAACCTCACACTTACCTCAGATAGAATCAGAAATAGATGTAGAAGGTTAGGAACCAATCACTTTTTTTTTCATCTGCGTGAAAATGAACATCCTCTAAATCTCCTGTGGGAAGTAGCGCCAACTGGCAATGACAGAAAAAAAATGGCGAAGAAGCTGTTCCTCTGGACATTGTGAGTGAAAATAAAACAGGACAAATATTGTTAGAAATGTAATGACTGATCACCAGAACTTTTCACTTACTCTTTCACTTCAGACATAAAAAAACGTTCAATATTTTGGGTGTGAGTGTAGGCGCTAGTTGTGTCCACCAAATTTAGCCAATGGCCCAATCAGTGGCACAAGAAAATGGTTTTTCAAAACCTTTCAATAGGCCTACCCCAAAACAATAATGTGTCACCAGGGGCCATCAGGGAATGCCCTTATTCTTGTTTGTCGAAAGCGTAATCTGTCACTTCCAAACAAAAGATCCTCCATTCATTCACACTGGTCGAGGGAAACATCTGCAGTTCCTGCAGCCTTTTGATAACAAAATGGTGGTTTTGATACTTGTGCAATCGAGATTCACAAACAAAATGTAATTCCAAGGGGGAAGATGGGAGCCATTAAGAAGTTGTATTTTCCTAATTTTTGCAGTCACCAAGTGATTGCAATTGACTAACACTGATGTCTAACCTAAAATTAAACTAAGGAAAAGTCACACGAAAGACATTCAACACTTCTTGAAAACAATAAATGTTCACAAGGCCAAGTATTCCCACACTGAAGTTCCATGAAAATCCCATGAAAACATTCAAAGCAATGGAGTAACTCAGACCGAAAATAGAAAATGTTTGCATTATAAAAGCCATGGCAGGTAACTAGATATATTTCCCATTATAGTTCATTGGATAGTTTAAAAAAAAAATAGATTTTATCATTTATACAACCGTTTCGCAACTCAGCACGAAAAAGGTTAAAAAGACGATGATGCATATCTAATTATTTACCCATAATGCATTGCAGAAAAAAAACAGAACCGGAGAACCCCCAAGAGACTAAATTTGTTACTGTTACTGTTTGTGCTGCATTGCTACCGTTAAAATGTCCTTGGAAGAAAAAATAAAGTCTCTAGGAATAACGACGGTCATTGACGAATGTATCCACAATAATTCAGTTGCAGATAGATTGAAGTAAGTTTTTCTTATGTATTTTCTTATTTAATACATATAACAGTTGGGGATGGTGAAGAATAATTGAAGTGGATTGGTGATAGGAAATTAGCAGACCTAGAATATGCTGACGATGCTGTCCTTATTAGCAGAACACCAGAATGTATGAAATATCACACGAGGTTGGGCTCGCTCAAGTCAAGTTAAATAGAGGAAAGATGGAAATGATGAGAACGAAATATGCAATTACTCCAGGAGCCAAGGGGTGTTCGCATGCTAAAAAGGGCCCCTAGGTTACTCACTATTTTCTGAAAGAACATCACCTGGGGCATCATTTTAGCGAGGGTAGACATTCTGAAACCCGGCAGTAATCTTGCTAGGGATGGTTTTGTAGCTATTGACCATACTAAAAATTTCCGCAAAAATTTGGGGTAGGGGAAATTCAAATCTTAATAACTCAGTAAGGAAATAAGCTATTTGCATGAAATACCCATCAAAATGTAGCTTATAGGGTATGCTACAAGATGAAAGTAAGAAATATAAAAATAGGTCAAAGTCAAGGTCACCAGAGCTCAAGCAATGACGTAATTTGACACTTGCCCAAAATCTGGGCCTCTAAAAACTTAAAATTAAACAAGAACCCAGTTGTAAACTAATTTATTCCTTTATTTGTAGATTCTAGTAGAGTACTACATAGGAAAGTTTTTAAAAATTATTTGAAGAAAAAAACACACACTTTAACCCTTTTATTTTCAAGTCAAAATATCGAAAAAATATGCCAAAAATCGCAATTTTTAAAATTTTGGGCATGTTATGTGAGCTTTTTGAAAGTGTATCAAAAGAGATAAAAACACCCCAAAACTTTAGAAAATACAGGATTAAGAATAGTAAGAAACCTATAAATGTCTTTTTAGAGGGGAACAGAGGGGCCATGAGGGTAAGGGTAAGGGGGTAGGGGGTAGGGGGTAGGGGGTAGGAGGTAGACGTTGAAAAAATGGTGTTGAAAGTGTTTTCACTTATCATTCACAGTTTTTAATATACTGCCTGTGACCTGAACTTACTCCCTGTGCATTGGGCCATACATGCAGAGGCCTGTGAATCAGTGAGTCAGAACCTTTATAGGGAATCCCCACTTTCTACACTACATTTTGCTTGTGTCCATGAAGCCACTCATCAGAGTCCCTAAGTTTCTTTCATGGAAATCATGCATTTCTAGGTGAGTACATATAGATGGATAGATTAGATTAAAATACATCATGTAGCCTTCCTTGAGTGGGTACTCTCTTACTATTTCATGTAATTTAAAGCCATTGGGCATTTGATGTGAAGAGATGAGAAGATGTTGCATTGCATTTCAAAATCTTAGGTGTACATTATACATACACATATATACATAACATACATGTACATAGATAAATTGCATACACATTAAAAATTAATGTCAGGGGGTTAGTAGTAAGAAAGTTTCCGCTGTTGATTTCAGGCTATTCTGTGCATGTGTGAGATGGCTAGTTTACCAACTAAACGCTTGAGGAGATCAACACCATCACCAAGCCCACATCTGCCTGTTGATATAGAAAAATGCATCATTTGCCAAACGGATCAGCCACACCTTAATACCACCAGCAGTGACAACGGCAGAAAACTTATTGCTGAAGCAGCATCTATACGAAAGGATGTTGTTTGTGATAGATTGAAACAGGTCGACAATAGTAAAATTGTTTACCACATAAGTAATGACTGTTATAAACAATATACTCTGAAGAAGACCCTTGATAGAATTAGGTTAGCAGGCTGTCATAAGTCTCCTGATCCAGGTACACAGCAGGGCTCATCTCACTCAGATTCTAGGTCTAGGAGATCATCTATTGCTTGTAGAGATCCTGTATGTAAGCCTGATGACGTTGACATTTTCTCACAAAAGTGTGTAATCTGTGGGAATACCAAACACAACAATGATTACTCAAAATATCGCATCTCAGAAAAAGGGAGGGCTGATGCCTTTCTGAAAGCAGCTTTGCTTCTGCAAGACGAGGTATATATCAAAACTTCAGACTTGCAGGATGCAAATGCAGTATTCGGAGCTGATTTGTATTGCCATAAGACATGTGTTCGGAACTACATACGAAAAGGAGAGAAACTCTCAGGGTCGCAATCAGCTGGTCAGCGGAAGTTGGATATATTTGAGAATGGGTTGAAAGATATAGAATCTGACTTGAACACTGGGAAATCTTACGACCTGTCATTTGTAGCCGATCGTTGCAACATGTTTTCTAATGAAAAGCAACTGAACTACAAGTTTACAAACAGAAATGTGAAAATGTACCTAATCAGTGTGTACAAAAATGAGTTGTCATTTTTTTCGCCTCCAGGTTCTAGTAGGTTGCCCACAATGTTTTTCAGGGTAGGTGCTAATACACCGCAGGTACAATCAGACACGTCTGGTGGAAACGATTGTGACATTAACACTGATGTTTTGAAACGTTGTGGCAGGTTGTTACGACAGTGCATTATGAAACATGACTTTGAACTTGATGACAAATTCTGTGACTGCACTGAATTAGAGGATGCCTACAATACTATAGTCCTTCCAGATCAGGTTGGACATTTCTTCTCAGGATTGTTTGATGTTGATATTGATTGTGATGATGGAGAAGGCACTGATGCAAATCTGGAAGATTCTGAAATTGACTCAGAAACTGCTAAGCATAATAAGATCTTATCTGTGTTCCAAGTGATATTTTTCATTTTGAACATTGGTAGAAAACGTACACCCCTTCATATGCTGAATTCTGAAGCTGTTTACAATGCATGTAGGTCCAAATTATTGGTATCAAGTCTCAATAGGTTTGGGCTGGCGATAAGTTATGATGAAATCCTGCGTTATCATTCTGACATGGCATCATATGTTATTGAATCCAGTCAGGGTGGGGCCCCTCTTCCTAGTAATTTTGATGGCAAAGAGTTTACCATGGGGGCTTTCGATAATTTTGATCATGAGGAAGGCACGTTGTCGTGCATAGGGGGTAGCCATGATACGATAATGGTCCTAATGCAGGACAAGCCTGAAACTAGGAATGGAAGCCCAAAAGGTCAGAGACGAATGTATCGCACAGGGATCGACAATTTAAAGAAGAAATAAGTTGCCAGATTCTCAGGAAATACTACAAGGTATCAAAGAAACCAACTCTTTCAACTTTGTATGAAGTACCTGAGGAGCATTTCAAGATGGATGAGGGTGAATATAAGCAGGTTAGGGCAGATACCATGTATTTCAGCATAGTTCCAAAACAATCCTAGACCTTCCACCAACCAGCAGATTGATCAGAGGCCATATCCAAAGGGCTGTCTATGGGTCATACATGCAGACACACTGTTTGGATAATCCACATCTTGATCCCATAGAATTTGGTTTCTTTGAGCAGGATGGCCTATTGCGTCCAGTGCGGGATCAAATTTTGATGCCACCTGACTTTCCTATGCCATACACATGCACTTCATGTGCAACGAAACGTTGTTCCTGCGGGAAGCGTGGCATGAGGTGCTGCCCTTACTGTCAATGCCAAGCTTCAGGCAAGGGGTGCAAGAATGTAGGATAGATCATCATACAGAATAGATTTAATCACATTGAATGGTGGTTTGGATGTCAGCTCCACTTTCATAAAAGAATTTTCCTGGGTTGCGAAACGTCAGTGTTTGCAATGAGGATGTTTTTAATAGTTTGGTTTTACCCCTAAGGGTTCTGCATGATAACCATATGTCACGGGCAACTAATTTCCTTTGATTATTTGAACGATTCATCATATCAAATTGTTTAGTTTAAAAATGGCATTTTTCCGATTTTCAAATATTTTCGTCTTGGGCCTGAGAGGGTTAAAAGACAGGTTTTAGACATTATGACATTATGATAGGTTTCTTACTATTTAATCATGTGCTGTTTAAAGATTTGGGGCTGCTTTAATCTCTTTTGATACGCTTTCAAACAGCCAACATAACTAGCATAAAATTTTTAAAAATCGCATTTTTGCCATTTTTTTCGATATTTTGACTTGAAAATAAAAGGGTTAAAATGTGTGTTTTTTTCTTCAAATAATTTTTAAAAACTATCCTATGTAGTACTCTACTAGAATCTACAAATAAAAGAATAAATTAGTTTACAACTGGGTTCTGGTTTAATTTTAAGTTTTTAGAGGCCCAGATTTTGAGCAAGTGTCAAATTACGTCATTGCTTGAGCTCTGGTGACCTTGACTTTGACCTATTTTTATATTTCTTACTTTCATCTTGTAGCATACCCTATAAGCTACATTTTGATGGGTATTTCATGCAAATAGCTTATTTCCTTACTGAGTTATTAAGATTTGAATTTCCCCTACCCAAAATTTTTGCGGAAATTTTTAGTATGGTCAATAGCTACAAAACCATCCCTAGCAAGATTACTGCCGGGTTTCAGAATGTCTACCCTCGCTAAAATGATGCCCCAGGTGATGTTCTTTCAGAAAATAGTGAGTAACCTAGGGGCCCTTTTTAGCATGCGAACACCCCTTGGCTCCAGGAGTAAATGGAATATCGGTATTATTGTACTGTATTACAGGGCAATGTAACCTAGGAGAAAAACTACTTTTTTTTTTTTCTAAGTAGAATCATTTAAATATTTAGGAACTATGATCTCCAATGCAGGGTCTTTAGAATTAGATTTTAGTGAAAGATTAAAAAATCAACATCAGACAATGGCTAGGTTAAGTAAAATTTGGAAATACATTCTCCTAAAATTACATATAAAAATCAGACTACACATCAATTTAGTGAGATTGGCATTACTATTTGGACACGAGTAATGGTATGACAATGAAACAATCCCCAATAGATTTAGTAGATTTGAGAACAAACCCCCCTCCCCAAAGATAGGGGCCTGATAGTTAAATGGCAGGAGATGATTATAAACGAAACTATAAGAGATTATTCGAGTGCTATATGTGGATGAGATCATGAAGAGGGGTAGATGGAGATGGTTTGGGCATGATCTTCACACTCCTCAAGAGAGATTAGTTCAAACGTTCATCTGGGCTCCACAAGGCACCAGGAGAGTTGGAAGACCCAGTCCTACATGACTGAGGACTAAGATGCGTGAAGTAGGTGATGAATGGAGAAGTATTGAATTAAAAGCTTAAGATATCGACGACTGGCAAAATCTAACCGAGGCCCTTTATGTCAATAGGTGTAGGAGATGATGAAGATGATTTCAACAGATATAATAACACTGTAAATTATTATTATTATTATTAAGAGGAGAATAACCAGCCCAATGAGTCAATCTCGACTCTTACAGCACTGGCAAAAAGATATAATAACATAATCAAAGTGAAAACAAGTAAATAGCCGGCCTTTGTTGAAATTGTAATTCATTCAATGTACCATAATGTATGGTGTTTTAAAATTGGCAAAGGATAGTAAGTATAAAAACATTATGGCTTCATGTTTTTTTTATTACAAAGGAAGAAAGGTGAATACAGCTTTTAAATATTTTTTTTTCACTGCATTATAATTAACGGATTTTGAGCGAAGCGAAAAATCTATTTTTGGGTGAGATAGCCATGGCGTCCTGATGGAAGGTTCCTGTTTGGTAGCTTCCTTGGGTATAAGACTACTAAGATATTCCCAGAGAATTTAACCACAGGTTATCACAGAATTCTAACTTCTGGAGCGAGTATCTCAAAGGTTTCCCTTTAAGACATCGTAATACAACAGGGGACACGCATGTCTGGTCGTGCCACATAGCTATCTCCACCCCGAACAGAGTTAACGCTTCGGTGTGTAAGGGCTGAGAATAGCTGGGAGCCGTTCCACAGCTAATCTCACTCGTGGCTACTACTGATACTCGAGACGTAAACAAACGGACGCCATTGCTCTAATGACGTCACGCGCGTCTTTATCCTGGCGCCAGTTGCTGCCCATCACCATGATACAATTGTGTAGGGTGGGAGCAAACTGAACGAAGTAGTAGGGAGGGTCCATCAGGACGCCATGGCTATCTCACCCAAAAATAGATTTTTCGCTTCGCTCAAAATCCGTTTTTTGGGCTCAAGCCATGGCGTCCTGATGGAAGAGTACCAGAGAATCAATGTATCGTGGTAGATTTTCCCCCAGAGTTAAGTGCCTAGGCATTGACAAAACAGCAAAGTAATCTTAGGTAAGAACCATAGGAACGAAATATCCTGCCCCCCATTGGTAGGAAGTTCCCATGGGCTATGCCGACGTCAAAGTGGTATTGAAGGGCTATTCATCTTGACAGAAGAACTTTTTAAGAGCTTAGAGATGAAGCAGAATGTTTGATATTTGTATAGGAACATTCTGAAGTAGGCCAGTGGTGGTTGGGCACTGTGCGTAGAGTTCATCTCCTGATTATCAGAAGTAAGTATTCGTGTAGGAACCTTACTGAGGCAAGGTGAATATAATTTAGGAATGGACATCTTAAATTCTTCATGACCATAAGAAAGGAGGAGTAAATAAAACTATGACAGTATGTATTTCATAGTAAGTAGGAGCTGAAAGAGACGCATAAGTAATAAAATAGAAATTTTATTTCACAATGCAGAAATTAAATAATTTACAGCAAAAGTAAAGTTCATTTACAGTAATAATAATGTACATAGAAATAAAGGCTTGCTCTTGAATCTGAAAGGGAATTTCAGGATTAGTAGGTACTCGTTCTCGAGGAACGCAAGTCTTTAAATAACACATCATGCTCAAGGCATGCGGCACTTGTGTAACACTATGACATTTCACCTGGGATAAGAACAGTTATAAAAGCACTAAGTGTTTTTAGACATCACTATGAATCACTCGAGGGTCAACATAGGCACCCGAAGAGTTAGAGTCCCAAGTAACTCACTGTTCTACGCAGAGTTAGGTGCAGGTTTCATAACACTACCTGCGGCTACCACAAAATGTTTGATTTCGTGCACTTGTTTCGCATAATGTTTAAAGAAAACTCGCGAGGACTTCCAGCCCGTAAAGTTTTTAAGGCTCTCAAAGTCCATGCTCTGAAAGAAGTTCAGAGAAGATGCCACTTTTCTAGGATCATGACCAGCGGGTGTACTGTTCGGATCCGCTCTGCGAATGAAGTAGGTGATTTTCGCTCTTAATTGTTTCAGTGACAGGTCGCTGCCCGATGTTTCTCCTTTGAAGAGTTGGCCTCCACCAAAGTTTGAAGTTCTGCGAAGATAGACCTTGAGGCTCTCTACTGGACATAGAGAGACATCCTCCTTCAGGGGGCATATTCTCCAAGGGCCCCATCTTTTGGTGGGTAATTCATTTTTGGCGAGAAACGTCGGATCAGGGGAGAGGGTCACTTCTCCTGAATCAGCAAACAGGATGTGTCCCTCTTCTCTTGATAATGCCACTATTTCGCTGACTCGAGCTCCCGAGGCGAGAGCAAATAAAAATATAACTTTCTGAGTCAGATCCTTGAGGGGGCATGAATCGTTGTCCAAGTTGGAGGCGAAATGGAGCACTTTGTCTAGTGACCAGGAGATCGGTTTCGGAGGGGGTGCTGGGCGTAGGCGAGCACATGCTTTCGGCAGTTTGTTAAAGATGTCGCTGGACAGATCAATTTGGAAAGCGTATAGAATTGGTCTAGTCAAAGCCGATTTGCAGGTCGAAATCGTATTGGCTGCTAATCCTTGTCCATGAAGGTGAATGAAGAAGGACATACAGAAATCAATGGTGATTTCTTTAGGATTTTTTGCTTTAACAAAGGAGACCCATTTCCTCCAGGATGATTCATATTGCCGTCTCGTGGATTCGGTCTTGTATTCCTCTAGGAAGTCTAGACTTTTCTTCGAGATCCCAAACCTCTTCTTTGCGGCAAGGGAGAGAAAATCATGAGATGAAGGTCCTTGATTTTCGATGATGAAGCGAAGACAGTCGACTTCTGTAGTTGTTGAGAGAGAACTGGGCCCGGGAGAGGGATCAGCTTGGGCTGCAGCTCCAGGACCAGGGGGTACCAGTTGCTCCGGGGCCACTTGGGAGCCACTAGGGCCGCTGTCCCTTTGAAGGTTCTCAGTTTGGAGAGGACTTTCAACAGAAGGTTGGTGGGAGGGAACAGGTATATCTTGGACCATCTGTTCCAGTCCAGTGACATGGCGTCCACCGCTTCTGCCTTGGGGTCCTCGTACGGGGCTACGTACAGAGGAAGTTGATTGTTGTCGCTCGTTGCAAAGAGATCTATCTGAAGTTCTGGGACTTGATGAGAGATGAAGGAGAATGATCTTGCGTCTAGAGACCATTCCGACTCTATCGGGTTTGTCCGAGATAGAGCATCCGCTGTCACGTTGCGGAATCCTTGTAGGTGAACTGCAGACAGGTGCCACTTCTTCTTCTCCGCCAGACGGAAGATTGGGAGAAGCACCTGATTTATCTGGGGCGATCTTGAGCCTTGGCGATTGAGACAACGAACTACCACCGAGTTGTCTAGGGTTAGACGGATGTGGATCGAGGGCGGCGGGGATAGCTTCTTCAGAGTAAGAAGGACCGCCATGGCCTCCAAGATGTTTATGTGGAACGTCTTGAATAGTGGAGACCAGGTCCCTTGAGCTTGTTTCAGGTGGGAGTGACCTCCCCAGCCCTCCAGTGAGGCATCCGTGTGGATGTTGAGTGAAGGAGGAGGGTGTTGGAGAGGAATGGACCTTTTCAGGGCCATTGCTTCCGACCACGGCTTTAGGAGGCGTCGAAGTCTGTTTGGAAGCCGTCTCTTGAGGTCTCTTCGAGCGATGGATGCCGATCGTCTCCAGACTCCCGCGGCATCCTTTAGCTGTGCACGAAGCACTGGGTTTGTCACTGAGGCGAATTGTAGAGAGCCTAGAACTCGTTCCTGCTGTCGTCTTGAAATGCGTTTGGATTTCAGTAGTCGCTTGACAGACCCTGCTATTTCCTTCCTTTTCTTCTGGGGGATGGAAAGGCGGTGTGACTGAAGATTCCAGTGGATTCCCAGCCACTGAAACTTCTGAGCCGGAGAGAGGCGAGATTTCTTTGTCGCAAGACTTTGTACACTCTTCGGGCGATGGAGCCCAGACTAGCCAGTCGTCGAGGTAGGCCATCACCTGGACGTTTCTTAGGCGGAGCTGTTGTACTATGGCGTCTGCCAGCTTCGTGAAGATCCGAGGGGCCACATTGAGGCCGAATGGCATGGCCCGGAAGGCGTAGCTTTTCCTTTGGAGTCGAAATCCTAGGTAGGAGGAAGCGTGGTGGTTCATTGGAATGTGCCAATAGGCATCCGCCAGGTCTATAGAGACCGTGTAGGAACCTTGAGGCAGAAGGGTCCTTATTTGTTGAAGCGTCAGCATCTTGAATTTGTTGTTCTCTATGAACTTGTTGAGGGGGGATAAGTCCAGAATGACTCTGAGCTTGTCTGAGTCCTTCTTGGGAACGCAAAACAGTCTCCCTTGGAACCTGGTGGACTTTACCTTCCTTATCACCTTCTTGTTCAAGAGGTCTAGAACATATTCTTCCAGAATGGGGGTCGATTGTTGGAAGAACCGCTGGAAGATTGGGGGTGGTTGCACCCAACTCCAGCCTAGACCGTTCTTGATGATGCTGTGTGCCCAAGGATCGAAGGTCCAACGATCCTGGAATTGGCGGAGTCTTCCTCCCACCGGAAGCACTTCATTGCTTCTGGTGTCCCGAGGACTTGTTGCCTCGGCCGCTAGCTCCCTTTCCTCCTCTACCTCTGGAGGGACGACGAGAGGCGTCTCTGCTTGCACCCCTGGACGAGCCTCTACCTCTGGCATGAAAGGTAGTGGATGGCTGCTCAAAGGCAGGGGTGAAGACCGGTGACTGTGACAACACCGGTTGGGGGACCAATTGAAAGGTCTGTTGTGGTTGGGCAACCACTTGGGAGGTAGCGGGTCCCGGAAACTGACGTCTTTGTTGACGTTGCTGGGGTTTCGGTTTCTGAGGTTTCCTCTTAGGCTGAGGTCCATCGTCCTGAGAGGTTTTCCTTTTCCTGGACATGCCCCACTTGTGGAGAAGGTTCCTATTCTCCGTGGCGGCTCTGTCCGTTATTTCCTTGACAAGGTCCGAAGGAAACAGGTGCTTTCCCCAGATGTTGGAGGAAATCAGCCTCCGGGGTTCGTGTTTCACGGTGGCACCGACAAACACGAATTCACGACAGGCTCTACGAGCCTTTATGAAATGGTACAAGTCCTTCATTACCGTGAGTAAGTGGGATTTGGCCAGTACCATGTAGTGATCGGGTACTGCTGTGTCACAGGCCATAACTTCAAGTTGGACTTGATGAGAAAGAGACGCTGCAAGCCTCTCCTTCGTGTCTTGTTCCCGGCGAAGGAGGTGATCATTGAGCTTAGGGAGGTCTTCATTAAACTGACGTCCGGCAACGTCAGGATCGAGCCTACCCACAACGAAAGTATGTTGGACATCTTTCCATTGTCTAGTGTCAGGGGGCGTTACGATGGAGAAGGGTCTGCACTCCTCCAGTGCAGGGCAGGGTTTCCCTTCTTCCGCCGCTTTAAGGCATGCAGCCAAGGCCTTTTCCAAAAATGGAAGAATCGCAGTGTCGGGAGCGACATAAGTAGGATGCTTCTTGCTCAAGGCAGGAAGCTTAGAGCAGGTAAAGCCCCTGCTCTTAAATGCGGAGGCTAGCATAGCCTGGGCCTTTGCGAGATCGAACACTATCTCTTCCTTAGGTTCGGTCTCCTCCTTCGAGGCAGGTTCAGAACGAAGCCGGACGTAACAGTCCGGGTAGGCCTCGAAGCTTGGGAAGAATTCCACATCTTCCAACGGGACCGTGCCGATTTTGTCACTAACAAAGATCCTGCCGGTCGCAATAACCATATGCTCTGCATACCTCCACGGGTTGGCATGAGAGCAAGCTGGGAGATCCTTAACCGAGATCTTCTTCGGTTCTCTGGATCCAATCATAGACCTGATGGACTCCTGGTTCTCCTTCAGTCTGTCGTCCATGACAGCTCTAATCAGTCGGATCAGTTCTTGTGTAGAAGAAGAAGGATCCGGGGTCGAGGAGGTAGACGGAATGGACACATCCGTCGGTGTAGGAGTAGGCGGAGGGATGGACGAGGGAGTAGCTCCAATCTCCGACTCGGTGTATTCCACCTTGTCTTCGTCCTCTTCGGCTCCTTGAGCCATAAGCGTCTTCTCCGTGTCTTCCGAGACGTCAGAGATCTGTTCATCCTCTTCGGAATCTAGGCGACACTCGTGCATGGACTGAGCCATGACCACATCAGGTTCCACCGTAATTTGGACAGTGGGGATTGCTTCCTTTGGAACCACTGAATCAGGGGAGGCCTTAGGGAACAGCAGGGACCTCAGTTCTTCGGTGGCCAGGTACGGTCCAGTGGCATTCCTCTGAAAACCACGCACCCACTTGCGCAGTTTCTCACGAGCAATGTCTCTAACCTCCGCTGAGGGAGGGTTATGGAAGGCCTCAACTAGGTAGGCCTGGCAGACCGTACATTCCAGTGGATTCCAGAACTTCCAATCCCCTTTCTTGTCTGAGCAAGGGGCGTGAGTCCTGCACGCCGTATGTCCGTAAAACTGGGAGCGTTTCACGGCACAGTATGCGAAATCGCACTTCATCTGCTCCTCCTGTGGAAGAAAGAGAAAATGAGTATGGGGGAGTCATAGGAATGGCTCTTAAATTAAGTTAATATTAATCATTAATTTTAACTTATAGAAGGTGTGATGCATAGAGAGTGAAACAGTAAAGGAGAACACGCTCCATGCATCTCGCCCGGCTGGTTACCATAGGCTTGGTCCTGGGATAATCCAAATGACCGAGATCATTGGATATAGTTTCCTAGGATTCCCATTATATTGGAACTCCATGGAAAGCCAAGGACAAGGTTGGGATCGAATTCATTCGGTTCCCAGATAAGAGCCAGAAGGTCTCATTAAGGGTAACTGCTTCTGGCAACCAGCCGTGCTAAGATGCACATAGCATGCTGGAAATAGAAGAATGCAAAGAGACAGCATGATCACTAATAGAGCAGTACTAGGTACTGATCTTAGAAGCAAAGCAGCTTATCTATTTGCCAGGTAGGGCTATCTTAGTCTTATGATAGCTACAGAGAGGGGGTGCAAGTATTCTTGACGCCTCCGGGGTATCCGGCAAGCCGCCGGCACGCCGGAGCTCGCTCCAGCATAGATTCTGGCATTAGAACAGACAATTTTCAAAAGTCAGTTAGATACCAGGATGGCGGCCGCCGGCACAACGGCGGCACGCCGGCAGGGAGCGGCGGCTCCGGCAGCCGGAGGATGCCGGATTGGTGACTGGGGTAAGGATGGTACAGGTAGTATCGGGTTGCCGGCAGTATATGCCGGCACTCCGGAGATCGACCGGCAAGCGGACGATTAGATAGGAGTAGGAGAGCCGCCGGTAGTAGCCGGCGGCAGCCGGCAGTCCCTCGGAACACGGGGGGCTGGCGGCAAGGGTAGGGAAGTCACCAAGAGGCAGGTATTGCCGGCATAAGAGGCGGCAAGAGACCGGCACCCGGATAGATAGAGAGACAGGGGGAGGGGGGGAAGGATGCAGGAAGTACCTTCAGGGTTCCAGACATCCCTCCCCCTCCCTGAGGGGGTGTACCCATGATAGAGACAGGCTCTATCATCCATATGCAGGGGTCACTAGGGACCGGGAGCAGGTAGCCCAAGGGAGGACTAGGGAACACCCAAGATGGGGGGGGGGGGGAGACTCCCTTATGCAGAGCTACACTAGGAACTAACCTTATAGGACACTATGAAGGTATATGTACCAGAGCGGACTGCACAAGGAAGCTCGGGTAGCCCTACTCATCCACCCTAAGGAGGAGTTGTAGGACAGGGGACAGATGAGTATAAACTAACCTAAGCATAGGCTAGGCTATACAAGAGATAGGTGGGGAGGGAGAAGAGAGGGGTCTTCCCAGGAAGGGTTTCTGTACCAGAGCGGCCACAAAGGGAAGGGAGGACACTCCCTAACCTAAGATTAGGCTGATCGGCTAAAACGGTGCAAGAGTACAGTTTCAGCATGGAACAGAGAAACCTTCCTAACCCGACCTAGATCAGGGCTAAAAGTCCTGAACTAGGCAAGGAAGAAGACGTATCGCTATCGCAGGAAAGTCGCAGACTATCCTAGCCATAGAGGTAGGCTAGCCTAACCTCACTCTCAGACGCAATCCTAAAGGGGGTTCATTCCTTTAGGGAGGACTGAGAGGCGATATAATACTCTATTAGACAATGAATCCCTTTACTCAGAAAAGGGATCAAGGCTAATTAGAGGGAATGCCAAGGCAGGGGATGAAGGAAGCATATAGGGGTCCTAAGGTTAGGTTAGGCTAGTAAGAATCACTGACTAGCCTATCCCCTATATGGTCCCTGAAGGCGAAAACATTTGCATCACTAGTCAAAAGTATTGTAAAATAATAATGCCACTATCTTCATAACTTAGTCTAGGATCACTGATAAATCATGCATGAACACTTGTATATAGGCTCCTGGCCTGGGGGCTATAGTAGCCGACTGGTATGAGGTCAATCGATGACCGATAAAAAGCGTCTAAACACGATATAAAAGTTCCTAGCTATGAAGACTAAATAAACTAATGTATTCGATTAGTATATAAGGCCGGAAGCGTTGTTGTGGCTAACTAAATAAGACATGCAAAACAACAACGACGCCATAAAATGGCGGGTCCGGTAGAGGCACAGCTCTGCCACAAAACATCAATTATTTCGCAAAATAATATTTACTTTACGGCCAGAGCTTAATTAAACAATACTGGAACCTTGTACTCAACTTTCCAGAAGAAGGCGAGGCTGAAGGTAACGACATAGCGAAGATGCAAAACGATAAAGTTCACACAAGGGAAAATCCGTCTCAGTAGGGCAGCTACTAAACAAAGGATAAAGACGCGCGTGACGTCATTAGAGCAATGGCGTCCGTTTGTTTACGTCTCGAGTATCAGTAGTAGCCACGAGTGAGATTAGCTGTGGAACGGCTCCCAGCTATTCTCAGCCCTTACACACCGAAGCGTTAACTCTGTTCGGGGTGGAGATAGCTATGTGGCACGACCAGACATGCGTGTCCCCTGTTGTACTGTATTACGATGTCTTAAAGGGAAACCTTTGAGATACTCGCTCCAGAAGTTAGAATTCTGTGATAACCTGTGGTTAAATTCTCTGGGAATATCTTAGTAGTCTTATACCCAAGGAAGCTACCAAACAGGAACCTTCCATCAGGACGCCATGGCTTGAGCCCAAAAATGGTTAATATGATAATTTAAGTCTGGACCAAATACCTGAACCCATTAATTTTCCATCTAATTATCTTGTGTATTACTCTAGAACTAGCATTTATCGAGGGAAGTTATCTTCAACTGAGAAATTACGTGTTCTATCTTAGTTATGGCGTAATCATTCGTTCATCTTCATTTTTAAATACAAGTTAGTAGGTTACCCAGTAAACACCCACTAAAGTTAGGAGAATGCTGCAAAATAGTTGACCTCTTGACTAAACGCCAAAGAAACTTAATTGTACTATAATTTATGATACTGGAGTTATGTTAGGTGGAATATTGGTCTTATTATAGAACTACAAGGAAAAAACTTTAGTAATGGACAAATGTGGGCATATTTTGAAAAACCTGTTTTCTTCGTAAATGATCTTTATTTCTGTCGCAAATAAAAGTTAATAAGATACTGTATACCCTAATAGCCTATATCCTACGGTAATGGAGGCCACCTAGTTGGAACAGGGGTTTCTTCGGTAACTGACATACAAACCACGCTATTTAATAGGGGTTACAGTATTACTTTCGGCGTAGCTGAAATGACGAGCCATTATAATTTTAACGAGGGTTTACTACCCCACCGCTAGTTAGTGGGGGGTAGGGAGGGTAGCTTGCTACCCCCCCCCCCTCACACACACCTGTGCTTGAGCTCACTTTGCTCTTGGCTCGGGTGGTAGTCGGACGTGTCCGCTCTCACCCTCGCCTCTCTGACAGCCATTAATGTCTCTTTGCTTTCTCTCCTACAGGTTTAAGTGTGAAGTTGGCCTCTGCGAATATGCGCACCTGTCCTGGATTACCCGACCGCCGCTGTGGAACATTCATGTCGGCGGTCGAGACGGACCCTCACACCCTTTGCCCTTACTGTAAAGGTCAACGGTGTGATAGTGGTAATAAGTGTGGTGAGTATAGGGAGTGGTCTATCTCCCAGTGGGGGAGGTTTTCTTGGCGACATAAGAAGAAGTCCAGGCGGGATATTTCTCCTTCGAAGTTTTCTTTGAAAGGAGAAAATCCCAAGGACTCTTCTTCCGTTGCCCAAACCTCCTCCAAAGCTCCCGCTTGATCGGTCTCTTTCGAGAGACGGTCGAGTGGTAGCGTAGACCGTGGTTCTGTTTCCCGAACTCGGGGTTCGAGAGATGGCGTTGCCTCCCCTAGCGAGGCAGCTCCACCTCTCCCCCCGGGGGAGGATCTTAATTTGTCTAATTTGTTTCAGCTTTGGTCTTCCTTGGGGCTCGAGGGTTCGCCCTCCAAGGAAGCACTTCTTGACATCATCCAATTGGGTGCCGCTGTCAAGCAATCGCCGACTTTGGCAGAGGTTGATCCTCTGTCTATTGTTGACGTTGTGGTGTCAGAGGTATCCAATACGGTATCTCCTAATACCTCTGCCTCTTCTCCTCCCGCGGTTGTTGAAGGCTTAGTTTCTCCCGTTCCTGCTCAACCTACGACGGAGAAACTAGGTCCAACAGTCTCTCCTGCCAGTGATTTTACCCTTCGGGGAAGTTCACTCACAGAGACTCCTCTTCGGAGGACTGCTGAAGGTCAGCTTGCTGATCCAACGGCCCCCAGAGGGCGTATACGTCGCAAGGCTCGCCTTCCTCTTCGCCGGAGAGGCCTTCCTTCACCTTATAAGACGGTGAGGAGGTGCCTCTTCGGTTCATCATCGTCGTTGCAGTCCGCCGCATAGGAGCCTCATCATCGATCACCAACTGTTCCTGCTACGACCCTGGACCTCTCTGCGGATCGTTCGCGATCCCCTTCGGTGGAAGGTCGTCCTATCAAAGGATACGTCGACCTTCCACCCGACAGACCTGCTGACCTGCCGTCGCCGTTCCTGGCAGCTGATGCGCTTTACGCTTTGACTAAACCTGTCTATCATAGTCAGGCACCGGTCCCTTCTGGGCAACAAGGGCGTACGCGCCATCACGTGCACACGTCCCTTACGAGCCATGCGCGCCAACGATCTCCTGCCCATAATGATGTTCCTGAGATAGCGTACCAGTGCTCTCCTGCTGTTCCTGAGATATAGCGCCAGCGCTCACCTGCACGCCAGTGCTCACCTGCGCGCCAGTGCTCACCTGCGCGCCAGTTCTCACCTGCGCACCAGAGCTCACCTGCTCTCCAGCGCGACAACACCATGCGCGCCAGCGCTCTCCTACGCATCAGCGCTCGCCAACGCGCCAACGATCTCCTGCGCGCCCACGATCTTCGGATCTCGGGGCGGTAGGGAAGTCTTAAGACTTCACCTACAGTGAATCCTCGCTACTTCGCGGTTCGACCATCGCGGATTCACCACTTCGCGGATTTTTTTCATAACCCATGTATATACATATATCGCGGATTTTCCGGAAATATCGAAAATACCGCGATGTGACCGATGGTGCGAGATTGGAGAAAGTAAGGAAAATTGAATCATGATCGATTTTCAATATAAATGAAACTTTGAGGAGCAACAAAGATATCATTTGTTAGAGAGATAGAGAGAGGTAAGGAATGGGAGGTAGTGAAAAGTAGCCCAGAGAGAGAGAGAGAGAGGTAGAGAGAGAGAGAGAGAGAGAGAGAGAGAGAGAGAGAGTGAGAGAGAGAGAGAGAGATAGAGGGGGGTTTAAATGTAATAACCAAAAAAATATGATAGGTTATAACACATTGGTGCTTATGTAATATCAACTGTATACTGTAGACGGTTTGAATAAGTTAAGAAATGGTATAAATGATACTTTGTTAGTGTATTCGTACACACTCAAGAGCGGCAGCTAGATGACAGCTGATCTAATCACAGCCAAAAGTAAAACAAAAAGAAGTCAACAATACTCGATTTTTAAAACACACCCGAAATTTAAAAACAAAAGTACATGCTTTCTTAATGTGCAATTAACTATTTAAAGAGTGGCAATTTTCTAGAATAAAATGATATTTCCCAAAAAATAGTGGTTTGCTGATGAAATCGGATGCCCTATTTTTAGCTATGATTGAAATGGATGTAGACTCGGCCTAATTTTTTAGTTTCGTATTTAATTGACACTAAGAAAACTAATTTTAGTTTCTTCATCTAAATGTAAGTATTGTATAACACGAAGAGAGAGAGAGAGAGAGAGAGAGAGAGAGAGAGAGAGAGAGAGAGAGAGAGAGAGAGAGAGAGAGAGAGAGAGAGATGAATCAGCTGTTGTAATCAAATGGCGTGTTTTTGTTTCGTGAGAATTTCATCACCACGACTATAACAACAACATACTGTACTGAACTTTACAGTATTATACAGACTACTGTAATATGATAAAGTAAAATATTTGTAATCTATTTTATATGAAATGGGGCTTTTTTTTGTTTGTTTAAAATTTACATTTACGTATGTAAAACAACTCTCTCTCTCTCTCTCTCTCTCTCTCTCTCTCTCTCTCTCTCTCTCTCTCTCTCTCTCTCTCTCTCTCTCTCTCTCGTAGATTGTTTTCCTGCTTTGCTACGTATGTATGATTTTATATAGATACGGTAAATAATATTTGTAATAACATATTTTATAAAAGCTTTTACTGTAATATCATTATTTATCACTTTCATCATGGCGTTAAATTCCTTAGTTTGTTAACTGAACGTACGTTATGACGCCGTCTTTTCAGGCGGGGTCATAAAGAAAAACATTTCATTTGGAAGTCCTAAGAAAAATTAAGTAAAACATTAGTAATAACCAAATCAACATACTGTATTGAATAATCAATATAATTTATGCAAAAACTAACCTATACACAGATGTGTATATGCGTTTGTTTCTTCATTATAATCAGAGATAAACGTAAACAAAACATTGGTTGCCATTTTTTATCGTGCTTTTTAGGTGTTTAGGAAACGCATGATATAAAATCGCCTTTAATATTTGTGCCTGTTTTAGTTTAGGGTGCTGTAGTACATGCATTAAGTGTTCTGTACATTAAAGGGTGGTTTGTTAACAGTACTACGTACAAGGGAAGGTTTTAAAAGTCCGAATATACATGTTAAATAAATAGGTAAATATAATGTCACTACTTCGCGGAATTTCACCTATCGCGGCCGCGTCTGGAACCTATCTACCGCGATAAACGAGGGTTCACTGTACTCGGTAGCGCTCGCCAACGCGCCGCCTGCTATCTCCTGCGCGCCATCCCTCGCCAGCTCGTAACCGCGTGCGTTCACGAGGATGCGCGCCCACGTCCATCCCCTACAGCAGCTACACACCGCCAGCCTGATGCGCGCCCACGTCCATCCCCTACAGCAGCTACACACCGCCAGCCTGATGCGCGCCCGCAATGAACACAGGTTCCAACTGCGCGCCCGCGCGCGCGCGCCCTACGACATCCTCTGAGGCGCGCGATCTCTCGCCCGCACACCCATGGGGCCTTCATCCTGATCCTAAGCGCCCGTGCTCGCGCACAATCAGCCTCCTGCGCACTCTCCTATGTCTCCTGCGCACGCTTTTACGCGCCCTTGCAATCGCCATCGCTCGCCCGGGCGCCCTCGCAATCGCCATCGCCATCGCTCGCCCGGGCGCCCTCGCAATCGCTATCGCCCTCGCACGCACGCACGCACGCCCTGGTATTCCCCTTGCGTGCGGCTCCGGGTATTCCCCCGCGCGCGGCCCCGGGTACTCCCCCGGGCGCGGCCCGGGTACTCCCCCGGGCGCGGCCTCGGGTACTCCCCCGCGCCTGGCCCCGGGTACTCCCCCGGGCGGGGCCCCGGGTACTCCCCCGGGCGCGGCCCCGGGTACTCCCCCGGGCGCAGCCCCGGGTATTCCCCGGGCCCGACCCCGGTATTCCCACGCGCCCGGCCCCGGGTACTCCCCCGCGCCCGGCCCCGGGTACTCCCCCGGGCGCGGCCCCGGGTACTCCCCCGGGCGCGGCCCGGGTACTTCCTCGGGCGCGGCCCGGGTACTTCCCCGCGCCCGGCCCGGGTATTCCCCCGGGCCCGACCCCGGGTACTCCCCCGCGCCCGGCCCCGGGTACTCCCCCGCGCCCGGCCCCGGGTACTCCCCCGGGCGCAGCCCCGGGTATTCCCCCGGGCCCGACCCCGGTATTCCCACGCGCCCGGCCCCGGGTACTCCCCCGCGCCCGGCCCCGGGTACTCCCCCGGGCGCGGCCCCGGGTACTCCCCCGGGCGCGGCCCGGGTACTTCCCCGCGCCCGGCCCGGGTATTCCCCCGGGCCCGACCCCGGGTACTCCCCCGCGCCCGGCCCCGGGTACTCCCCCGCGCCCGGCCCCGGGTACTCCCCCGCGCCCGGCCCCGGGTACTCCCCCGCGCCCGGCCCCGGGTACTCCCCCGCGCCCGGCCCCGGGTACTCCCCCGCGCCCGGCCCCGGGTACTCCCCCGCGCCCGGCCCCGGGTACTCCCCCGCGCCCGGCCCCGGGTACTCCCCCGCGCCCGGCCCCGGGTACTCCCCCGCGCCCGGCCCCGGGTACTCCCCCGCGCCCGGCCCCGGGTACTCCCCCGCGCCCGGCCCCGGGTACTCCCCCGCGCCCGGCCCCGGGTACTCCCCCGCGCCCGGCCCCGGGTACTCCCCCGCACGCGCCCCCGGGTATTCCCCCCGCGCGCGCCCCCGGGTATTCCCCCCGCGCGCGCCCCCGGGTATTCCCCCCGCGCGCGGCCCCGGGTATACCTCCCGCGCGCGGCCCCGGGTATACCCCCCGCGCGCGGCCCCGGGTATTCCCCCGGGCGCGGCCCCGGGTATTCCCCCGGGCGCGGCCCCGGGTATTCCCCTGGGCGCGGCCCCGGGTATTCCCCCCGGGTATTCCCCCGGGTATTCCCCCGGGCGCGGCCCCGGGTATTCCCCCCGGGCGCGGCCCCGGGTATTCCCCCCCGGGCGCGGCCCCGGGTATTCCCCCCCGCGCGCGGCCCCGGGTATTCCCCCCCGCGCGCGCCCCCGGGTATTCCCCCCGCGTGCGCCCCCGGGTATTCCCCCCGCGAGCGCCCCCGGGTATTCCCCCCGCGCGCGCCCCCCGGGTATTCCCCCCGCGCGCGCCCCCGGGTATTCCCCCCGCGCGCGCCCCCGGGTATTCCCCCCGCGCGCGCCACCGGGTATTCCCCCCGCGCGCTCCCCCGGGTATTCCCCCCGCGCGCGCCCCCGGGTATTCCCCCCGCGCGCGCCCCCGGGTATTCCCCCCGCGCCCGCCCCCGGGTATTCCCCCCGCGCCCGGCCCCGGGTATTCCCCCGCGCCCGGCCCCGGGTATTCCTACATGGGGCTTTGACATCCAAGGCTTAAAAGCCTCCAGCGCCCCAGCAGCCCCGTCCTACCAAGGCCACGAAACCGACAACGGCAGCGAAGACAGTGGTGTCTAAGCTCTTTCCTGTCAAGGACAGGACAGGCAAAAAGTCCTCCAGGGGAGGGAAAAATCCTAGAGGGAGCAGCCGAGGCTGCAAACGCTAGGATTGGCAGTCCCCCTGCATGTTCACCAGTGGGGAGATGCCTACAAAGTTGCGCAGACAGGTGGCAGCAACTCGGGGCCGATTCCTGTACGATTTCCGTAATCAGTCAGGGATATCGCGTCCCGTTCACAACATCTCTACTTCCCCTGACGACGAATCCAGTGTCGTTGATCTCCCTTGCCATGGGATCAGCAAGGGGGCAGGCCCTTCGGGCAGAAGTCCAGACCATGTTGAAGAAGGGCGCTCTCCAAGAGGTCCTTGACAGGTCCCCAGGCTTCTTCAGTCGACTCTTTCTTGTAAGGAAGGCGTCTGGAGGCTGGAGACCAGTCATCGACCTCTCGGCTCTGAACAAGTTTGTCAAACAATCTCCGTTCAGCATGGAGACCGCAGACACGGTCAGACTTGCAGTGAGACCACAAGACTTCATGTGTACACTGGATCTGAAGGATGCGTACTTCCAGATCCCAATCCATCCGTCTTCAAGGAAGTACTCAAGATTCAGCCTAGACAACAAGTAGTACCAGTTCAAGGTGCTGTGTTTCGGTCTCTCTACAGCACCACAGGTTTTCATCAGAGTGTTCACCCTAGTATCGTCGTGGACACACAGGATCGGCATCCATCTCCTCCGTTATCTGGTCGACCAGCTGATCCTAGCAGACTCGGAGTCATCCCTTCTTCAACACCGAGACAGGCTTCTGGGACTTTGCCAGGATCTGGGCATCATGGTAAATCTCGAAAAGTCTTCTTTGCTTCCCACTCAAAGACTGGTATACCTAGGCATGATTATAGACACCAATCTCCACAAAGCCTTCCCATCGGACGACAGGATAGCAAGGCTGAGGAAGGTCGCAAGCCCTTTTTTCAGACGAGAAGAGTTTCCAGCCCAATCGTGGTTACGTCTCCTCGGTCACCTCTCATCTTTGGCTCGTCTAGTTCCCAACGGTCACCTCAGGATGAGATCCCTCCAGTGGTGACTCAAGTCCCGGTGGAATCAAGGTTACGATTCCCTGGACGTCATGATCCCCAGTGGTGGGTGACAGACGAGAACCTATGAAGAGGAGTGGATCTTCTTGTCCTCCCCCGGATTTGATGCTGTTTTCGGACGCCTCAAAGAAAGGGTGGGGGCCCCACGTTCTGCACCACGGGACCTCAGGCCTGTGGTCAGATTCAGAAAAGTGCCTCCATATAAATCTTCTAGAGATGAAGGCCGTTTTCTTGGCCCTTCAACAGTTCCAACAATACCTGGCGGGTCACTCTGTGGTGGTGATGAGCGACAACACCACAGTAGTGGCTTACATCAACAAGCAAGGAGGTACCTTTTTCGAAGCAGCCATCCCATCTTGCAGTAGAGATACTGAGATGGACCGAAGTCCACTCGATTCCACTATTGGCACGTTTCATCCCAGGCAAGAGGAATGTACTCGCCGACAATCTGAGCAGAGCGTCTCAGATAGTGAGTACCGAGTGGTCTTTGGATCATCTAGTAGCCAACAAAGTCCTGACTTTGTGGGGTTCCCCGACTGAGGATCCGTTTGCAACAGCTTTGAATTTCAAGCTTCCGCTATACTGCTCCCCAGTCCTGGATCCCAAGGCGCTCTGGCAGGATGCCTTTCATCAACGGTGGGACAACATCGACGTGTACGCCTTTCCCCCATTCTGTGTGATGAGGAGGGTGCTCAACAAGACCAGAATATCGGTCAATCTTTCAATGACCCTCATAGCTCCGCTCTGGCATCGCGCGGAATGGTTTCCGGACCTTCAGCAACTCCTAATGGAACTTCCGAGAGAACTCCCTCCGCGACACGATCTACCCAGACAATCACATGCCAACATCTTCCACAAAGCCGTAGCTTCGCTATACCTTCACGTCTGGAGACTATCCAGCATCTCCTCGCTGAGAGAAGATTTTCGCAATAAGTTGCGATGAGGAGGTCTGGACATCTGCGAAAATCATCCGCATCTGTCTACCAGGCAAAGTGGAAAGTCTTCTGTGGTTGGTGTCGTGGAAGGGGTATCTCTCCACTCGATGCCACTATTCCAACAATAGTGGAGTTCCTCGTGTATTTGTGAGAAGAAATGCGCCTTTCAGTCTCGGCGTTGAAAGGCTATCGCTCAGCCTTAAGTCTAGCCTTCTGGCTCAACGGAATGGACATTTCTTCTTCTCTGGAACTTTCCCTAGTCATACAAAGTTATGAACTTACCTGCCCTCAGTCGGAAGTGAGACCTCCTCCATGGAAGGTGGTTCGAATTCTCAGGTCTCTTAAGAGACCTCCCTATGAACCATTACGCCAGGCTTCAGATCGCCATCTAACTTGGAAGACGGTGTTCCTACTAGCTTTGGCTTCGGCCAAGCGAGTCTGTGAACTTCATGGTCTCTCGTATGACATCGCCCATTCAAGGGGATGGGGGGAGGTAAAGTTCAAATTCGTCCCTGAGTTTATTGCTAAGAGTCAGAATCCGGGGGTGGTGGACCCTCGGTTCGACTCCTTCCAGATTTCGAGTCTCCGTTCTGTAACAGATGACCCAGACCATTTCCTACTGTGCCCTGTAAGGAGCTTGAGGCTATATCTCAAAAGAACGGCTGCAGTCCGTCCTGAGGTGCAAGCGTTGTTTGTTAGCACTGGGAGGACTTAAGAGGAGGGTCACCAAGAATACCATCTCGGCATGGATTCATAGGGTGATTCATCTGTCCCTGAATCCAGACCCTCCTCCGTCACGTCGCCCTAGAGCACATGATGTCAGGGGCGTAGCTACGTCCCTGGCCTTCAAAAAGAATTTCTCAGTGACGCAGGTTCTTCAGGCTGGGGTGTGGAAGCGTCAGAAGACCTTCACAGCCCACTACCTGCAAGACGTGACCCACAGGAGGCTCGATACGTTCTCTATCGGCCCTGTGGTGGCTGCACAACAGCTGGTTTAAAACCTCAGGCTCCTTAGTGGACAAGTAGCAGAAGGTTGAGGGCATTGTTATCCGGTCTTAGTCTGCATGAATGAAAAGGTTTGTCTGGCCCTTATTCTTTTCTTCATCTTCCCCTCTCTTAGGGAAAGCAGCATCCTGGGTTCTCTGCACAGCTGACCTCAAACCACTGCAGGTAAACCATGTTTCCTTGTGTTCCTAGTATTAAGCTAATACTGTCACGTCCCCATACCCTGACGAAATGGTATTGGGAGAGTCCTAGCCTAAAGTTTCCATCTAAAGGATTACAGGTCAACTTCCTAGGACGAGTCACACTTTATTATACCTTCACACACAGCTTGTAGGCAGCAGTCCTTGCGTAGCAAGGTTCTAGCAAGGTGCTGACACACTCAAATAACGAGCCCCCGGGCAAAGCTAAAAGCCAGTACTGGCTGGGACGTTCCACCCTTCCTAATAGGTGAGTCACCCCTATTAAATAGCGTGGTTTGTATGTCAGTTACGGAACAAATGACAAATTCGTAGTTGTTCCGTAACCGAAATACAAACCACGCTATTTACATTGGGTTTACTTTCGGCGTAGCTGAAAATGACGAGCCAATAGATTTTTAACGAGGGTTAACTACCCCCGCGCTA
Organism: Palaemon carinicauda; assembly: GCF_036898095.1. NCBI lineage: Eukaryota > Metazoa > Arthropoda > Malacostraca > Decapoda > Palaemonidae > Palaemon > Palaemon carinicauda. The sequence goes on from NC_090725.1 coordinate 271,010,071, forward strand.
GTTAGCAAGGGGGTAGAAGAAGGGGTAGCTTGCTACCCCTCCCCCCCCACACACCGGTGAATTGTCTCACTTCACTTTTGGCTCGGACGATGTGCAGACGTGTCTGTCTTTCGTCCTCGCTTTTGACAGCCTTAATCTGTTTTTTCTTTTTCTCAGACTTTGTGTGTTTGGAAGTTGGCCTCCCCCTTCATCGCTATTATGCGCAAATGCCCTGGAATCTCCAGCCGCCCCTGTGGTACCTTCATGTCGGCGGTCGAAACGGATCCTCACACCCTTTGCCCGCAGTGTCAAGGTCAACGGTGTGCCAGAGACTTAACGTGTAGTGAGTGCAGGGAGTGGTCTACCTCCCAGTGGGAGAGGTTTGGCCGGCGGCGTAAGAAGAAGTCCAAGAGAGACCTTTCTCCTTCAAGGGTGGCCTTGAAGGAGGAAGGCTCCAAGGACTCTTCTTCCGCCGCCCAAACCTCCTCCGAAGCTCCCACTCGGCCGGCCTCTCGTGAAAGACCGCCGAGTGGTAGCGTAGGCCATTGTTCTGTTTCCCGATCTCGGGGTGCGGGAAAGGGCGTTGCCTCCCATAGCGGGGCGGCTCCCCCTCCTCCTCCGGGGGAGGATTTTGATTCTAATTATGATGACCATGCTGTGTCTAATGATGATCTCTTTCAGCTCTGGGCTTCCTTGGGGCTTAAGGGCTTGCCCTCCAAGGAAGCCCTGTTTGACCTTATCCAGTTGGGGGCTGCTGTCAAATAATCGCCGGTGATAGAAGAGGTAGACCCTCTGTCTATTGTCGACGTGGTTGTGGCAGAGGCTTCTGATGGGTCTGGTCAAACCTCTGCTGCTGCTGCTGCTGTTGCGGATGTTGCTGAAGGCTCTGCTCCCCCTTCCGAACATCCTTCGAAGGGGAAGTTGAGTCCCACGGTCTCTCTTGCAGGTGCGCCTCCTCCTCGGGGGAGCGCACTGACAGAGACTCCTCTTCGGAGGACCGACGATGTGGATGACCATCCTCGAGGCCGCCTTCGCCGTAAGGCTCGTCATCCTCTTCGCCGCAGGGGCCTCCCGTCTCTCTTTAAGGGAGTCAAGAGGCGCCTCTTCGAGTCGTCTCCGCCGCCTTCCTCTCAGAGGATTCTCCTCGTCGGGAGCAGACCGTAGCAGCCACGTCCTTAGACCTCTCCGCAGATCGCTCGCAATCTCCTACGCCTACCAGACCTTCCACTTCCAGCGCAGATGCGCAGCAGGCGCTTTCTAACCTCGTCAACCGACGGGCACCGGTCCCTTCAGGGCAAAGGGATGTCTCCCATGGGTGGGTACTTCCCTTGCGCGTCAGGGTTCCCCTGCGCGCTCAACTGCGCGTTTGCGCGCAGTAGCGCACAAGCGCTCTCCTGAGTTGCAGCCACCAGACTCGCCGCGCCAGCGCTCTCCTGCTCGTCAACGCTCGCCCGCTCGCCAGCGCTCTCCTGATCGTCAGCTCTCTCATGCTCGCCAGCGCTCCCCTGTTAGCAGCCAGCGCCCTTCTGTTCCTGCTGCGCGCCAAGCGCGCCATCGGTCTCCTAAGTGCACACGATCTCCTGCTGACCTGCGCACCTTGATCTGGACGCAGGCAAGGACCTTACTCCTCCGCCTCGCCCACGCTCTCCTGTGCGCCCATCTTCGCCTGTGCAACAGCGCGCACGCTCCCCGGTGCGCACTTCAAGAGTTCCTGCGCGCCTGCGCGCCCACGAGCCTTCATCTCCTGAGCCCGTCCGCGAGCGTTCGCCCTTGCGCGTTTCCTCGCCACCTGATCCTGTGCCCCAGCTGCCTACGCGTAGACACCCTCCTGCGCGCCAGCGATCTCCTGCGCGCCAACGTTCTCCTGAGCGCCGGCGATCTCCTGAGCGCCCGCGATCTCATGAGCGCCCGCGATCTCATGAGCGCCCGCGATCTCATGAGCGCCCGCGATCTCCTGAGCGCCCGCACGATCCATCGCCTGCGCGCAAGCGCTCGCCAACGCGCCCATGACTTGGATCACCATAGGTCCCCGACGCGCACGCTCGCCAAATCGCCTGTGCGCGGTCGATCGCCTGCGTGTACTACTCGCCATCGTTCTCCAACGCGCCATCACGCGCTATCACGTGCCAACGCGCCATTGCTTGCCGACGCGCCAGCGTTCGCCAACGCGCCAACGCGCCATTGCTTGCCGACGCGCCAGCGTTCGCCAACGCGCCATCGCCTGCCGACTCGCCATCGCTCGCCCACGCGCCTTAGATCTCCAGGGCGCCGTCGATCTCCTGCGCTTCACCATTCTCCTGACCGGCAGCGATCTCCTCTACCCTTGCGCGCTTATTCACCTGCACGCCCGCGCGCACCTTTACCTGCGCGCCAACGCGCCCCCTCGCCAGCGCGCCCACTCGCCCGCGCGCGTTTATCCCCGCGCTCCAGCAGCCACCCGCGCGCGATTCCTTGAATGCTCCATCGCGTGAGCGCCAGCGTGACCCCCAGCGCGACCCCCGTTCTCGCCGGGTTCCGCAGCTTGTGCCTGCGACATGGACGCGTACTTCCTGAACCCCATCAGGATCGCCACCGCGCAAGCGCAGGTCTCTCACCCAGGACCAGGAAGAGTCGTCGAAGAGGTCTAGGCAACATTCTTCCCTTTCTTCTTTACAGGTAGGCCCCGTTGCGTCCACTCCGAAGGATCAGGCGATCCCCTTCCCTCCAGCGGGAATTACGGACACTGCGTCCGTCACCCGTCAGTCTTGGTTTGGTTACCTGATAAAAGCGGTGGTGCTGGCTGTGAAGCCAGCCCTCGCTGATCTGGGACTCGAGCCAAGGACAGACTCTCCCCCGCTGAAGAGAAGGAGAGGAGTGGACTTCGTGGTGACTTCTCCCAGGGAGAAGTTGGCTCCTAAGAGGTCCATCAGGAAGGCTCCATCCCTTTCGCTGTTGTTTTCTCCTTCTCCTGTGGACGAAGCCTTTCCGTCCTCAGGAGAGTCCAGCGAGGCGAGGGCCTCTCCCACGGCACCAATGGGAGAAACCCCACCTCGAGGAAGAGAAACGTCTCACGTGGAAGGTACCTTCCAGTCCTCTTTGCTGGAGTCCTGTATCCTGCCCAGGAGGGAACCCAAGGACTCAAAGACGATTCCTAAGTCGTCTTCGCGGATTCGTCCAGAGCCAACCAGACCCCGGGAGAACGTCCACGTGTCTCCCCAAGAAGAGCCTCTGGGGACGGGAGACTTAGCTGCCAGTCCACAGCGAGGAGAGCAGCATGAGTCTGAGCATGCTTTCTGGCAGGTCTTGAATCTGATGAGGCAACTCAACAGGTTCAAGGACCCGGAGATCGGCCCTCGCGAAGGCAAGGATATGGTTCCTAGACCAAGTCTATGGTACCCAGAAACCCCGGAGGGACAGCGTGGCTTTGCCTTGGTCCCAGGGGGTGAAGAGGGCCAGAGACAAGGTCGAAGCTCAGCTCTCGGACCTCGCCTCCTCCAGCCGTTCCTCTGCCGGGAACAGACTCCTCCCACCTCCTCGTTTACAGCAGAGGAGGTATTTTGAGATCATGGGGGAGTCCAGCCTAGCTCTTCCCCTCCACCACTCGGTGGAAGAGCTCACAAGGGGAACTCCGCTTGAGAAGCTCTCTTCCCGGCAGGTGACATTCTCGGCTTCGGAGATCCTGAGCCAGGAAAAGGTCGCGAAGTGTGCCATGCAGACCACTTCGTGGCTGGACGTCTGGCTGGGTTCTCTGGGCATCCTATTGCGCTCCGAGGACTTGTCTAAGGAGAACAATAGGAAGGCCCTGGAGACCTTCCTCCTCTCGGTCACTCGCTCGATGGCCCACCAGGTTACCAACCTGTGGGCCAACTCGATCTTGAAGCGTCGTGATGCGGTGACCGAGAAGTTCCATCCGAAGGTTCCCGCCGTGGATGTCTGCAGGCTAGACACTCCCCCATCCTTGGAGGGAGCTTGTTTAAGCCCAAGGACGTGGAACGCACAGCTGAGAGGTGGAGGAAGTCGAACCAGGATTCGCTCCTCCAAAGGGCCCTACAAGCCTCCAGCTCCGCAACAACATCAACAGCAGCCTCGCAGGACACCGAAGCAGGCTTCGGCAGCTAAGACGAAGGTGTCTAAGCCTCAGCCCTTTCCTGTCAAGGACAAGAGGGGTGGTAAGTCCTCCAGGGGAGACAAAACTCCTAGAGGGAGCGGCCGTGGCCGTAAACGCTAGGAGTGGCAGTCCCCCCGCGTGTCCACCTGTGGGGGGATGCCTACAAAGTTGCGTGCACAGGTGGCAGCAACATGAGGCCGATTCTTGGACGGTCTCTGTGATCGGCCAAGGTTATCGCGTCCCATTCACAACATCTCACCCTCCCCTGACAGCGAATCCAGTGTAGTTGAGCTCCTATGCCATGGGATCGGCAAAGGGGCTGGCCCTTCGAGCGGAAGTCGAGACCAGGCTCAAGAAGGATGCTCTCCAAGAGGTCGTCGACGGCTCCCCGGGCTTCTTCAGTCGACTCTTTCTTGTAAAGAAGGCGTCTGGAGGCTGGAGACATGTCATCGATCTCTCAGCTCTGAACAAGTTTGTCAAGCAAACTTCGTTCAGCATGGAGACAGCGGACACGGTCAGACTTGCAGTGAGACCACAAGACTTCATGTGCACACTGGTCCTGAAGGACGTGTACTTCCAGATCCCAATCCATCCGTCTTCCAGGAAGTACTTGAGATTCAGCCTAGACAGCAAGACCTACCAGTTCAAGGTACTGTGCTTCGGCCTCTCCACAGCACCTCAGGTATTCACCAGTGTTCACCCTGATTTCGTCATGGGCGCACAGGAACGGCATCCGTCTTCTCCGATATCTGGACGACTGGCTGATCCTGGCAGACTCGGAGTCGACCCTTCTTCGACACCGAGACAGGCCTCTGGGACTTTGCCAAGATTTGGGGATCATGGTAAATCTCGAGAAGTCCTCTCTGCAGCCGTCCCAGCGACTGGTTTATCTAGGCATGTTATTAGACACCAATCTCCACAAAGCCTTTCCATCAGACGACAGGATAGCAAGGCTGAGGAGAGTGGCAGAGCCCTTCCTCAGGCGGGAAGAGCTTCCAGCCCAATCATGGTTACGTCTTTTAGGTCACCTAGCCTCCCTGGCCCGTCTAGTCCTGAACGGCCGTCTCAGGATGAGATCCCTGCAATGGCGGCTCAAGTCCCGGTGGAGTCAGGGCTCTAATTCCCCGGACTCTCTGGTCCCTATAGGACCCACGGAACAGGCGGACCTGCGGTGGTGGCTGATCGACGGAAACCTACGAAAGGGAGTGGATCTTCTCGTCCTTCCCCCGGATTTGACACTGTTTTCGGACGCTTCAAAAGAAGGGTGGGGGGCCCACATTCTGCACCAGAGGGTCTCAGGCCTTTGGTCAGAATCAGAAAAGTACCTACACATCAACCTGCTAGAAATGAAGGCCGTGTATCTGGCTCTTCAACAGTTCCAATGGACCCTGGCAGGCCACTCCGTGGTGGTGATGAGCGACAACACCACGGTAGTGGCTTACATCAACAAGCAGGGAGGTACCTTTTCACAACAGCTATCCTATCTTGCAGTAGAGATTCTGAGGTGGTCCGAAGTCCACTCGATATCACTATCAGCTCGCTTCATTCCTGGCAAGAGGAATGTGCTCGCCGACAGTCTGAGCAGGGCTTCGCAGATAGTGAGTACCGAGTGGTCTTTGGATCCTCTAGTAGCCAACAAAGTCCTGACTTTGTGGGGTTCCCCGACGGTGGACCTGTTCACGACAGCCTTGAATTTCAAGCTGCCTCTGTACTGCTCCCCAGTCCCGGACCCCAAGGCTCTCTGGCAAGATGCTTTCCAACAGCGGTGGGACAACATCGACGTGTATGCCTTCCCACCGTTCTGTCTGATGAGAAGGGTGCTCAACAGGACCAGACTATCGGTCAACCTGTCTATGACCCTGATAGCTCCGCTATGGCATCATGCGGAATGGTTCCCGGACCTTCTGCAACTCCTGACGGAACTTCCGAGAGAATTTCCCCCACGACACGAGCTACTCAGACAGCCACATTGCAACATCTTCCACAAAGCCGTAGCTTCGCTTCAGCTTTACGCCTAGAGACTATCCAGCGTCTCCTCACGGAGAGAGGCTTTTCGCAACAGGTTGCGGAAAGAATGTCTCGTCACCTGCGAAAGTCCTCCGCGGGAGTCTACCAGGCGAAGTGGAGAGTCTTCTGTGGTTGGTGTCGTGGGAGGGGTATCTCTCCACTCGATGCCACTATTCCAGCATTAGCGGAGTTCCTCGTGTATTTGCGGGAAGAAATGCGCCTTTCGGTCTCGGCGGTGAAAGGCTATCGCTCAGCCTTAAGTCTGGCCTTTTAGCTGAAAGGAGTGGTCATTTCTTCCTCGCTAGAACTCTCTTTACTCATACGTAGCTATGAGCTTACCTGCCCTCAGTCGGAAGTGAGACCTCCTCCATGGAACGTGGTTCGAGTTCTCAGGGCTCTGAAGAGACCTCCCTTCGAACCATTACGCCAGGCCTCTGATCGCCACCTGACTTGGAAGACGGCTTTCCTACTCGCGTTGACCTCTGCCAAACGAGTTAGTGAACTTCATGGTCTCTCATACGACATCGCCTATTCAAGGGGATGGGGGGAGGTAACGTTCAGGTTCGTCCCTGAGTTTGTTGCCAAGACTCAGAACCCTGGAGTCGAACCCACGGTTCGACTCCTTCAGGGTCATGAGTCTCCGTTCTGTAACAAGTGACCCAGACCATCTGCTATTATGCCCAGTGAGGAGTCTGAGGCGTTACTTGAAGAGGACAGCTGCAGTTTGTCCCCGTGTGCAAGCGTTGTTTGTAAGCACAGGAAGGATGAAGAGGAGGGTCACCAAGAACACCATCTCGGCTTGGATTCGAAGGGTTATCCATCACTCCTTGAATCCTGACCCTCCTCCGTCACGTCGCCCTAGGGCACACGACGTCAGGGTCATCGTGGCCTTTAAGAGAAACTTCTCTGTGACGCAGGTGCTACAAGCTTGGGTCTGGAAGCGTCAAACAACCTTCACAGCCCACTACCTGCAGGACGTGACCCACAGGAGCCTCGATACCTTTTCTATCGGCCCCGTGGTGGCTGCCCAACAGCTGGTCTAACCTCAGGCTCTTTAGTGGACAAGTAGCAGAAGGTTGAGGTCATTGTTACCCAGTCTTAGTCTGCGTGAATGAAAGAGTATGTCTGGCCCTTACTTCTTTCTTCATCCTCCCCTCTTTTGGGGAAAGCAGCATCCTGGTCTCTGCATAGCTGACCTCAACCTCTGCAGGTAAACCATGCTCCCTTGTGTTCATAGTATTAAGTTAATACTGTCGCGTCCCCCATACCCTGACGAGGTGGTATTGGGAACGTCCTAGCCTAGGATTCCATCTAAAGGACTCCAGGTCAACTTCCTAGGACGAGTCACACTCTTCCTCCACACACAAACTTACGTAGGCCACACGTTCCTTGCTGAGCAAGGAACTTGTGAGGTGCAGGGACTCCTTTTCTCGAGTGCTACTCACTCGGATTCTGAGTCCCCGGGTAAAGCCAAAGCCAGTAACGCTGGGGACTTTCCACCCTTCCTAAGGGGTAAGTCACCCAATGTAAATAGCGTGGTTTGTATTTCGGTTACGGAACAAAGGACAAATTCGGAGATGATTTGTATTTTTCCTAACCATACAAACCTTAGCTATTTACACATATTTGCCCGCCAGCCCTGTCCCCCAAGACAAGTCCTACCTCTAAGTGAAGTAAGACAATTTACCGGTGTGTGTGGGGGGAGGGGTAGCAAGCTACCCCTTCCCCTACCCACTTGCTAACTAGCGCGGGGATAGTTAACCCTCGTTAAAAATCTATTGGCTCGTCATTTTCAGCTACGCCGAAAGTAAACCCAATGTAAATAGCTAAGGTTTGTATGGTTAGGAAAAATACAAATTATCTCCAAATTTGTCATTTTACAACTTTCACTGGTCATACTGGTTTTGGTTAATTTTTCATGGCCGGATGCCTTTCCTGCCGCCAACCCTCCCCATTTACCCGGGCTTGGGACCAGCACCAAGTTGAGGCTGTCTTGCCCCCCCTTCATTAGACCGAGGTGGTATCGTCATATCATGAGAAGAGATGAACAGTATTTTGGGAGGAGGATGATGGAAATGGAGGTACAGGGAAAGAGAAGGAGAGGGAGACCAAAGCGAAGGTAGATTGACTGTATCAAGGATGACCTTCGATCAAAGGGATTAACCGGTGATGAAGTGTTTGACATAGGTAGATGGAGAAAGCTGGTCAGAAACATCGACCCCATATAAAAGTGGGAAAAGGTGCAGACGAAGAATTAGAAGAAGATGATGAAGTTATTTCTTTTATACATTATACTGTATATGAAAAGATTCTTTGTTTGTTCCGTAACTGGAATACAAACCTACGCTATTTATTTAGGGGTATTCCTTTCTGCAAAGCTGAAATGACGAGCTAGTAAAATTTAGCGAGGGTTAACTACCCATACCGCTAGTTAGCGAGAGTAGGGGGGTTAGCTTGCTACCGCTCCCACTCACACTCCGGTGATTTAGCCCACTTTGCTTTTGGCTCGGATGGTGTCCGGTCGTTGCCGTTCTTTATCCTTTGCCGTTATTATTGGACTGCCATTAATTCTCTTGTGCTTTCTCTTTGTGTTAGTGTGTATGTGTTGACTTCCATGACCATGCGCACCTGTGCTGGACTCGATGGCCGGCCCTGCAGAACCTTCATGTCGGCCGTGTAGACCAATCGCCACACCCTTAGAAGGCAGCAAGATCATGCACCTGCGCGCCAACGTTCTCCTGCGTGCCCTGCGCTCACACGCCCAGGGTCGCCCACACGCCAGCGCACTACAGCATGCTTGTGCTCTCCTGCGCGCCCATGATCTCCTACGTGTCAGCGCTCTCCTGCGCGCCCATGATCTCTTGCGTGTCAGCGCTCTCCTGCGCGCCCATGATCTCCTGCGTATCAGCGCTCTCCTGCACATCAGCACCCGTGATCTCCTGCGCGCCAGCGCCCACGATCTCCTGTACGCCAGCGCTCTCCTGTGTGCCAGTGCTCTCCTGCGCGCCAGCACTCTCCTCCGTGCCAACACTTACCTACGTGCGAGCGGTCTCCTGCGCGCCATCATTCTCCTGTGCGCCAATTATCTCCTGCGCACCAGCTTGCGCGTTAGTTGTCTACTGCGCACCACCGCTCTCCCGCGTGCCAGTATTCACCTGCCCGTCAACAAATGCCTGCGTGCCATTATTCTCCTGTGCACCAACACTCTGCAGGTGAAACAGTTAGTGCTCTCCTGTGCGCACGCATAAATACATGCGCATGCGCCACCATGCACAAAGACGTGCGCATGCGCCACCACGTACCTGCACGCCAACTTTCATCTGCGCCCGCGCGTCAATACTCTCCTGCGCGCCCGCGCCAATATTCTCCTGCGCGCCCGCGCCAATATTTTCCTGCGCGCCCGCGCCAATATTCTCCTGCGCACACGGCATTATTCTCCTGCGCTCGCGCCAATATTCTCCCGCGCACGCGCGCCAACAGGCACGGGCGCAGGATCTACACCCGGCAAGGTCACCATCACCTCATTCCCCTCCCCGCTAATGCATTCCAGCGCGTCCGGCGGGAGAAGGGAAACTGGCACGAGCAGTGGGGTTCAGGATCCCTAAACTGCCTTCTAAGGTGGACCCACGTATTACGGTGACTCCTCGTAGGGAACCTTTGGTCCCTTTCCCTTCAGGGGATCTGTGTGACAATGCTTCAGTCAGTCAGCTACCTTGGTTCAGTGCCTTAGTCAGAGCTGTAACACAGGTATTCAAGCCTGTTCTGTCTGACCGCTTGTCTGAGCAACCTATAGCTCTGGCCTCAAGACAGGAAACCATGGTTTCCTCTACCCCTTTGAAGAGGAAAAGAGGAGTTTCCGACGCAGTCACTTCCCCGAGGGTGAAGCTGACTCCACGTAGACCATCAAAGGTAGTCCCTCAGTATCTCCCCAGGGATACTCTCCCTCCCTGTCTGATGAAGACCATCCTTCACCAAGGGAATTGCGCAAGGAGAGGCACTCCTCCAACCCACTGTTGGAGGAAACCTCCCTTCATGCAGAGGGTTCCCTTCAATCTGTGACCAGGAGGGACATGACACTCAGGCCTTCGATATTGGAGTCTTACCTCCTTCCTCGGAAGGAGTCCAAAGACTCCAGGACTCTACCAAAGTCCTCCACCAGGACTAGAACGGAGACAGCCAGCCACTCAAGAAATGTCCGTTACTCACCCCAAGAGGAGATCTTGGGGACAGAAGGAGACTTCTCTGCAAGTCCAACATCAGGAGGAGACCAACAAGAATCAGAACATGCATTCTGGCAGGTTCTGACTCTGAGGGTTCTCAACGGGTTTTCCGACCAAGATACCCCTTGAGAGGGCAAAGACACGGTCTTAGACCGCGTTTTTGGCACTCAGAAACCCTCAAAGGCCAGTGTAGCCCTGCCCTGGTCTCAGGGGTTGAAGAGTACCAGGAACAAGATTGCCCAACAGCTCTCCTTGTTTGCCTCTCCCAACTGTGCCGGATCAACGAACAAGCTCCTCCCACCTCCTCGTGTACAGCAAAGGAGGTACTTTGAGATCCTGGAGGAGCCCTGTTCAGCTCTTCCACTTCACCACTCTCTGGAAGAGCTAACCAGGGGAGTCCCTCTTGAGAGACTCTCCAGCCAGCAGGTCTCTTTCTCGGCGGCCGAAGTCCTTAACCAGGAAAAGGTCACCAAGTATGCGATGCAAGCTACTTCGTGGCTGGACATCTGGTTAGGGACCTTGGGTATCCTGATACGATCCGAGGATTTTTCCAAGGAGTGTACCATGAACGCAATGGACACCTTTTTACTCTCAGGCACTCGCACAATCGAGTTTCTTGCCCTCCCAGTTTCGAACTTGTGGGCAGACACTATCTTGAAACGTCAAGATGCAGTGTCTTAGAGGTTCCACCAACAGGTCCCCAGAGTCGATATAAATAGGCTCAGACATTCCTCCCTAGAGGGGGGCTCACCTGTTTGAGCCTAAGGACGTGGAACTTGCTGCTGAGAGGTGGAGGAAGTCTCATCGATACTCCAACCTCCAGCACCTCAGCATTCAGGAAAGGCAAAAATTCCTCCAGGGGAGGAAAGAATCTTAGAGAGAACGGCCAAAGCCGCAAACGCTATGATAGGCACTCCCCCTGCGTTTCAACCAGTTGGGGGATGTCTACAAAGTTGCTCAGACAGGTGGAAGCAACTCAGGGCCGATTCCTGGACGATCTCCATGATCCATCTAGGATATCACATCCCGTTCATAACATCTCTCCCTCCCCTGACCAGGAATCCAGTGTCAATAGACTCCCTTGCCATGGGATCGGCAAGCAGCAGGTCCTTCGGGCAGAAGTCCAGACCGTGTTGAAGAAGGGTGCTCTCCAAGAGGTCCTCGACGGGTCCCCAGGCTTCTTCAGTCATCGACCTCTCAGCCCTGAACAAGTTTGTCAAACAAACTCCATTTAGCATGGAGACCGCAGACACGGTCAGACTAGCAGTAAGACCTCAGGACTTCATGTGCACACTGGACCTAAAGGACACGTACTTCCAGATCCCAGTCCATCCGTCTTTAAGGAAGTACTTAAGATTCAGCCTAGACAACAGAAAGTACCAGTTCAAGGTGCTGTGCTTCGGTCTTTCCACAGCACCTCAAGTTTTCACCAGAGTGTTTGCCCTAGGGTCATCTTGGGCACACAGGATTGGCATCTGTCTCATCTGTTATCTGGACAACTGGCTAATCTTAGCAGACTCGGTGTCAACCCTTCTTCAACACCGAGACAAACTTCTGAGACTTTGCCAGGATCTGGGGATCATGGTAAATCTCGAAGTCTTCATGATAAGGCTGAAGAAGGTTGCAAGACCCTTTTTCAGACGAGAAGAACTTCAAGACCAAATGTGATTACATCTCCTCAGTCACCTTTCATCCCTGGCCCGTCTAGTTCCCAATGGTCGCCTCAGAATGAGATCCCTCCTGTGGCAACTCAAGTCACGGTGGAATCAGACTCGCAATTCCCCGTACATCCGGATCTCCATGGGATCAGCGTAACTGCCAGATCTCCAGTGGTGGGTGGCAGACGAGAACCTACAAAAGGGAGTGGATCTTCTCATCCTCCCCCCGGATTTGATACTGTTCTCAGACGTTTTAAAAAAAAAGGATGGGGGGGGGGGCCATGTACTGCACCACACGACCTCAGGCCTCTGGTCAAAGTCAGAAGAGTACCTCCACATAAATCTCCTAGAGATGAAGGCCATCTTTCTGGCCCTTCAACAGTTCCAACAGTTCCTGGCGGGTCACTCAGTGGTGGTGATGAGCGACAACACCACAGTAGTGGCTTACACCAACAAGCAAGGAGGTACTTTTTTGCAGCAGCTATCCCATCTAGTAGTAGAGATACTGAGATGGACCGAAGTCCACTCAATACCACTATCGGCACGCTTCATTCCGGGCAAAAGGAATGTGCTCGCCGACAACCTGAGCAGAGCATCTCGGGTAGTGAGAACTGAGTAGTCTTTGGATCATCTAGTAGCCAACAAAGTCCTGACTTTGTGGGGTTTTCCGACTGTGGACCTCTTCGCAACGGCCCTGAACTTCAGGCTCGCGCTGTATTGTTCCCCAATCCCAGACCCCAAGGCTCTCTGGCAAGATGTAATCCAACAACGGTGGGACAACATCGACGTTTACGCCTTTCCCCCATTCTGTCTGATGAGGAGGGTACTCAACGAGACCAGAACATCAGTCAATCTTTCAATGACCCTCATAGCTCTGCTATGGCATCACGCAGATTGGTTTCCAGACCTTCTGCAGCTCCTAAGGGAGCCCCCAAGAGAACTCCCTCCACGACACAATCTATTCAAACAACTACGTGCCAACATATTCCACAAAGCTGTAGTTTCGCTACAACTTCACGCCTGGAGACTATCCAGCATCCCTCTCTCAGAGAGGATTTTTGCAATAAATTGCGACTAGGATGACTGGATACCTGCGTAAGTCATCAGTAGCAGTCTACCAGGCAAAGTGGGAAGTCTTCTGTGGTTGGTGTCGTGGAAGGGGTATCTCTCCACTCGATGCCACTATTCCACCAATAGTAGAGTTCCTTGTGTATTTGCGCGAAGAAATGCGCCTGTCGGTCTTGGCAGTAAAAGGCTATCGCTTGGCCTTAAGCCTCGCCTTCAGACTAAAAGGAATGGACATTTCTTCATCGCTAGAACTTTCCTTACTTACACGGAGTTATGAACTTACCTGCCCCCAGTCAAAAGTGAGACCTCCCCCATGGAACGTGGTTAGAGTTCTCAGGTCTCTTAAGAAACCTCCCTATGAACCATTACGCTAGGCAACCGATCGCTACCTGAATTGGAAGATGGTGTTCCTACTAGCTTTGGCTTCGGCCAAACGAGTCAGTGAACTTCATGGTCTCTCATACGACATCGCCCATTCAAGGGGATGGGGAGAGATAATGTTCAGCTTCGTCCCTGAGTTTATTGCTAAGACTCAGAACCTGGGAGTAGCGGATCCACGATATCTAGTCTCCGTACTGAAACAGATGACCCAGACCATTTCTTACTATCTCTTACTATGCCCAGTGAGGAGTTTGAGGCTGTATCTTAAGAGAACAGCCACAGCCCATCCCCGTGTGCCTGCACTATTCGTTAGCACAGGAAGAGCCAAGAAGAGGGTCACCAAGAACACCATCTCGGCATGGATTCGCAAGGTCATAGACCATGCATTGAATCCAGACCCTCCTCCTTCACGCCAACCCAGAGCTCATGATGTCAGGGTCATGGCTACGTCCCTGGCATTCAAGAGAAACTTATGTGACGCAGGTTCTTCAAGCTGGGGTGTGGAATTATCAGACCACATTCACATTCCACTACCTGCAAGATGTGACCCACAGGAGACTTGATACGTTTTCTATCGGTCCTGTGGTGGCTGAACAACAGCTGGTTTAAAACCTCAAGCTCCTTATTCGACAAGTAGCAGAAGGTTGAGGGCATTGTTACCCGGTTTTAGTCTGCATGAATGAAAAGGTTTGACTAACCCTTATTCTTTCTTCATTCTCCCCTCTCTTGGGGAAAGCAGCATCCTGGGTTCTCTGCACAGCTGACCTCAAACCACTGCAGGTAAACCATGCTCCCTTGTGTACGTAGTATTAATACTAATACTGTTGCGTCCCCATACCCTGACGAGGTGGTACTGGGAAAGTCCTAGTTACACAGTTTTTCCTTCTAAAGAACTTTGAATAACTTTACCTGGACAGTCATACTTCTATATACCTCAACACAAAGCTTGCGTAGGCCGCGTTTAACAAGGTGCAGGGACTCCTTATTTTTGAGTACTGACACACTCAGATAAGGAGCCCCCGGGTAAAGCCAAAGCCAAATTGGCTGGGTTTTCCACCCTACCTAATGGGTTAGTCATCCCTATTAAATAGCATGGTTTGTTTTCCTGTTACGTAGATAATTTGTATTTTTCCTAACTATACAAACCTTAGCTATTTAAAAAAACTTACCCGCCAGCCCTATCCCCCTTGAAGTCCTACTTCCAAGCAAAGTGAGCTCAGTCACAGGTGTGTGAGGCGGGCTGGTAGCAAGCTACCCTCCCCAATCTCCACTAACTAGTGGTATGGGTAGTTAACCCTCGTTGAAATTTAATGGCTTGTCAATTCAGCTATGCCAAAAACAATACCCCTATTAAATAGCTAAGGTTTGTATAGTTAGGAAAAATGCAAGTTATTTATGAATTTGTCATGTATACACACACACACACACACACACACACACACACACACACACATATATATATATATATATATATATATATATATATATATATATATATATATATATATATATATATATATATATATATATATATATATATATATATATATATACACAGTATATATAATGTATATAAATATGTATATATACACGTATTTATATATATATGTATATATATATTTATATATATATATAAATATATATATGTATATAATTATGTATATATATACACGTGTATATATATATATATATATATATATATATATATATATATATATATATATATATATATATATATATATATATATATATATGAACATATATCAAAAGCACACGTGATTTTAATCAATGTGAATATCCCCCACGAATGGCATTTAATACCGAATTCTATCTTGGGAATGTATATCCACTTGGAATTCATTTTATGGTAACAGCTTCTGGCCGGGTGGAGATTCGAACCCACACCTGTTCGGCTGGAAACCATGCCTATAGTGACTCAGTCGGTTGAGTCACTGTAGGCATGGTTTCCAGCCGAACAGGTGTGACCGTGTGGGTTCGAATCTCCACCCGGCCAGAAGCTGTTACTATAAAATGAATTCCAAGTGGATATATATTCCCAAGATAGAATTCGGTATTAAATGCCATTCGTGGGTGAGATTTATATAAATATATATATATATATATATATATATATATATATATATATATATATATATATATATATATATATATATATATATATATATATATATATATATATATATATTTGGGCTCAAGCCATGGCGTCCTGATGGAAGGTTCCTTTTTGGTAGCTTCCTTGGGTATAAGACTACTAAGATATTCCCAGAGAATTTAACCACAGGTTATCACAGAATTCTAACTTCTGGAGCGAGTATCTCAAAGGTTTCCCTTTAAGACATCGTAATACAACAGGGGACGCGCATGTCTGAACGCGCCACATAGCTATCTTCACCCCGAACAGAGTTAATGCTTCGGTGTGTAAGGACTGAGAATAGCTGGGAGCCGTTCCACAGCTAATCTCACTCGTGGCTACTACTGATACTCGAGACGTAAACAAACGGACGCCATTGCTCTAATGACGTCACGCCCGTCTTCATCCTTTGTTTAGTAGCTGCCCTACTTAGACGGATTTTCCCTGTGTTAACTTTATCGTTTTGCATCTTCGCTATGTCGTTACCTTCAGCCTCGCCTTCTTCTGGAAAGTTGAGTACAAGGTTCCAGTATTGTTTAATTAAGCTCTGGCCGTAAAGTAAATATTACTTTTCGAGATAATTGCTGTTTTGTGGCAGAGCTGTGCCTCTACCGGACCCGCCATTTTATGGCGTCGTTGTTGTTATGCATGTCTTATTTAGTTAGCCACAACAACGTTTCCAGCCTTATTTACTAATCGATTACATTAGTTTATTTAGTCTTCATAGCTAGGAACTTTTATATCATGTTTAGACGCTTTTTATCGGTCATCGATTGACCTCATACCAGTCGGCTACTATAGCCCCCAGGCCAGGAGCCTACATACAAGTGTTCATGCATGATTTATTAGTGATCCTAGGCTAAGTTATGAAGATAGTGGCATTATTTTACAATACTTTTGACAGTGATGCAAATGTTTTCGCCTTCAGGGACCATATAGGGGATAGGCTAGTCAGTGACTCTTTCTAGCCTAACCTAATGATAGGACCCCTATATGCTTCCTTCATCCCCTGCCTTGGCATTCCCTCTATTTAGCCTTGATTCCTTTTCTGAGTAAAGGGATCAATTGTCTAATAGAGTATATATCGCCTCTCTGTCCTCCCTAAAGGAATGAACCCCCTTTAGGGTTGCGTCCGAGAGTAAGGTTAGGCTAGCCCTACCTCTATGGCTAGGATAGTCTATGACTTTCCTGCGATAGCGATATGTCTTCTTCCTTTCCTAGTTCAGGACTCTTAGCCCTGCTCTAGGTTAGGTTAGGAAGGTTTCTCTGTTCCATGCTGAAACTGTACTCTCGCACCGTTTTAGCTGATCTGCCTGATCTTAGGTTAGGGAGTGTCCTCCCTTTCCCTAGTGGCCGCTCTGGTACAGAAACCCTTCCTTGGAAGACTTCTCTCTTCTCCCTCCCCACCTATCTCTTGTATAGCCTAGCCTATGCTTAGGTTAGTTTATACCCATCTGTCCCCTGTCCTACAACTCCTCCTTAGGGTGGAATAGTAGGGCTACCCGAGCTTCCTTGTGCAGTCCGCTCTGGTACATATACCTTCATAGTGTCCTATAAGGTTAGTTGCTAGTATAGCTCTGCATATGGGAGTCTCCCCCCCCCCCCCTTTTTGGGTGTTCCCTAGCCCTCCCTTGGGCTACCTTGCTCCCGGTCCCTAGTGACCCCTGCTCCTGGATGTTAGAGCCTGCCTCTATCATGGGTACACCCTCTCAGGGAGGGGGAGGGATGTCTGGAGTCCTGATGGTACTTCCTGCATCCTTTCCCCCCTCCCCCCTGTCTCTCTCCCTATCCGGGTGCCGGTCTCTTGCCGCCTCTACTGTCGGCAATACCTGCCTCCTACTTGGTGACTCTTCCTAACCTTGCCGCCAGCCCCCCGTGTACCGAGGGACTGCCGGCTGCCGCCGGCTACTACCGGCGGCTCTCCTCCTCCTAGCTTGTCGTCCGCTTGCCGGTCGGCCGCCGGAGTGCCGGCATATACTGCCGGCAACCCGGTACAGCTTTAACCATCCTTATCCCAGTCACCAATCCGGCACCCTCCGACTGCCGGAGCCGCCGCTCCCTGCCGGCGTGCCGCCGTTGTGCCGGCGGCCGCCATCCTGGTATTTGACTGACTTTGAACATTGTCTGTCCTAATGCCAGAATCTATGCTGGAGCGAGCTCCGGCATGCCGGCGGCTTGCCGGATGCCCCGGAGGCGTCAAGAATACTTGCACCCCCTTCCTGTAGCTATCATAGGACAATGATAGCCCTATATCGCAAACAGATAGACTGTTTCTACTATTAAGATCAGTACCTGGTACTGCTCTGTTAGTGATCATGCTGTCTCTTTGCATTCTTCTAATTCCAGCATGCTATGTGCATCTTAGCACGGCTGGTTGCCAGAAGCAGTTACCTTTAAAAAGAGGCCTTCTGGCCCTTAACTTGGAACCGAATGATCTCGGTCCCAATCTTGCCCTTGGATTTTTCCACGGAATTCCAAAATACTTGGAGCTCTAAGGAATTATATCCGGTGCCCTCGGTCACTCGGATTATCCAGGGACCAAGCTTATGGTAACCAGCCGGGCGGGATGCATGGAGCATGTTCTCCTTTACTATTTCATTCTCTATGCATCACACCTTTCATTAAGTTAAGATTAATAATTAATATTAACTTACTTTAAGAGCCATTCTTATGACTCCCCCATACTCATTTTCTCTTTCTTCCACAGGAGGAGCAGATGAAGTGTGATTTCGCCTTCTGCGCTGTGAAACGCCCGCAGTTTTACGGGCATACGGCTTGCAGGACTCACGCCCCTTGTGCAGACAAGAAAGGGGATTTGAAGTTTTGGAATCCACTGAACTGTACGGTCTGTCAGGCTCACCTAGTTGAGGCCTTCCATAATCCTCCCTCAGCGGAGATTAGAGACATTTCTCGTGAAAAGCTGCGCAAGTGGGTGCGTGGCTTCCAGAAAAATGCTACCGGACCGTACCTGGCCACCGAAGAACTGAGGTCACTGTTGTTCCCTAAGGCCTCCCCTGACTCAGTGGTACCCAAAGACGTGATCCCCACTGTCCAAATTACGGTGGAACCTGATGTAGTCATGGCTCAGTCCATGCACGAGTGTCGTTTGGATTCCGAAGATGACGAACAGATTTCGGATGTCTCGGAAGACACGGAGAAAACGCTTATGGCTCAAGGAGCCGAAGATGACGAAGACAAGGTGGAATACGCCGAGTCGGAGCAAGAGGTCGCTCCCCCGTCCATCCCCCCTCCTACTCCTACACCGACGGAAATGTCTATTCCGTCTACCTCCTCGACTCCGGATCCTTCTTCTTCCACTCAAGAATTGATCCGACTGATTAGAGCCGTCATGGACGACATGCTGAAGGAGAACCAGGAGTCCATCAGGTCGATGATAGGATCCAGAGAACCGAAGAAGATTTCGGTCAAGGATCTCCCCGCTTGCTCTCATGCCAACCCGTGGAGGTATGCAGAGCATATGGTTATTGCGACCGGCAGGATCTTTGTCAGTGATAAGATCGGCACGGTCCCTTTGGAAGATGTGGAGTTCTTCCCAAACTTTGAGGCCTACCCGGACTGTTACGTCCGGCTTCGTTCCGAACCTGCCTCGAAGGAAGAGACCGAACCTAAGGAAGAGATAGTGTTCGATCTCGCAAAGGCCCAGGCTATGCTAGCCTCCGCATTCAAGAGTAGAGGCTTTACCTGCTCTAAGCTTCCGGCCTTGAGCAAGAAGCACCCTACTTACGTTGCACCTGAAACTGCGGTTCTTCCATTCTTGGAAAAGGCCTTAGCTGCATGCCTTAAAGCGGCGGATGAAGGGAAACCCTGCCCTGCATTGGAGGAGTGCAGACCCTTCTCCATAGTGACCCCCCCTGACACTCGACACTGGAAAGATGTTCAACATACTTTCGTCGTGGGAAGGCTTGATCCTGACGTCGCCGGACGTCAGTTTAATGAAGACCTCCCTAAGCTCAACGATCACCTCCTTCGTCGGGAACAAGACACGAAGGAGAGGCTTGCGGCATCTCTTTCTCATCAAGTCCAACTTGAAGTTATGGCCTGTGACACTAGAGTACCAGACCACTACATGGTACTCTCCAAATCCCACTTATTGACTGTAATGAAGGACTTGTACCACTTCATAAAGGCTCGAAGAGCCTGTCGTGAATTCGTGTTTGCCGGTGCCACCGTGAAACACGAACCCCGGAGGCTGATTTCCTCCAACATCTGGGGAAAACACCTCTTTCCTTCTGACCTTGTGAAGGAAATCACTGACAGAGCCGCCACGGAGAATAGGAACCTTCTCCACAAGTGGGGCATGTCCAGGAAAAGGAAACCCTCTCAGGACGACGGACCTCAGCCTAAGAGGAAACCCCAAAAGCCAAAACCCCAGCAACGTCAGCAAAGACGTCAGTTTCCGGGACCCGCTACCTCCCAAGTGGTTGCCCAACCACAACAGACCTTTCAATTGGTCCCCCAACCGGTGTTGTCACAGTCACCGGTCTTCACCCCTGCCTTTGAGCAACAATCAACTACCTTTCGTGCCAAAGGTAGAGGCTCATTCAGGGGTGCAAGCAAAGACGCATCTCGCCGTCCCTCCAGAGGTAGAGGAGGAAAGGGAGCTAGCGGCCGAGGCAGCAAGTCCTCGGGACACCAGAAGCAATGAAGTGCTTCCGGTGGGAGGAAGACTCCGCCAATTCCAGGATCGTTGGACCTTCGATCCCTGGGCGCACAGCATTGTCAAGAAGGGTCTAGGCTGGAGTTGGACTCAACCACCCCCAATCTTCCAGCAATTCTTCCAACAATCAACCCCCCTTCTGGAAGAATATGTTCTAGACCTCTTGAACAAGAAGGTGATAAGGAAGGTAAAGTCCACCAGGTTCCAAGGGAGACTGTTTTGTGTTCCCAAGAAGGACTCAGACAAACTCAGAGTCATTCTGGACTTATCCCCCCTCAACAAGTTCATAGCGAACAACAAATTCAAGATGCTGACGCTTCAACAAATAAGGACCCTTCTGCCTCAAGGTTCCTATACGGTCTCTATAGACCTGGCGGATGCCTACTGGCACGTTCCAATGAACCATCACGCTTCCTCCTACCTAGGATTTCGACTCCAAAGGAAAAGCTACGCCTTCCGGGCCATGCCCTTCGGCCTCAACGTGGCCCCTCGGATCTTCACAAAACTGGCGGATGCCATAGTACAACAACTCCGCCTAAGAAACGTCCAGGTGATGGCCTACCTCGACGACTGGCTAGTCTGGGCTCCATCGCCCGAAGAGTGTGCAAAGTCTTGCAACGAAGTTACCCAGTACCTAGAACACCTGGGATTCAAGATCAACGAGAAAAAATCTCGCCTCTCTCCAGCTCAGAAGTTTCAGTGGTTGGGAATCCACTGGAATCTTCAGTCACACCGCCTTTCCATCCCCCAGAAGAAAAGGAAGGAAATAGCAGGGTCTGTCAAGCGACTACTGAAATCCAAACGCATTTCAAGACGACAGCAGGAACGAGTTCTAGGCTCTCTACAATTCGCCTCAGTGACAAACCCAGTGCTTCGTGCACAGCTAAAGGATGCCGCGGGAGTCTGGAGACGCTCGGCATCCATCGCTCGAAGAGACCTCAAGAGACGGCTTCCAAACAGACTGCGACGCCTCCTAAAGCCGTGGTCGGAAGAAAAGGCCCTGAAAAGGTCCATTCCTCTCCAACACCCTCCTCCATCACTCAACATCCACACGGATGCCTCACTGGAAGGTTGGGGAGGTCACTCCCACCAGAAACAGGTTCAAGGTACCTGGTCTCCACTATTCAAGACGTTCCACATAAACATCTTGGAGGCCATGGCGGTCCTTCTAACACTGAAGAAGTTATCCCCGCCGCCCTCGATCCACATCCGTCTAACCCTAGACAACTCGGTGGTAGTTCGTTGTCTCAATCGCCAAGGCTCAAGATCGCCCCAGATAAATCAGGTGCTTCTCCCAATCTTCCGTCTGGCAGAGAAGAAGAAGTGGCACCTGTCTGCAGTTCACCTACAAGGATTCCGCAACGTGATAGCGGATGCTCTATCTCGGACAAACCCGATAGAGTCGGAATGGTCTCTAGACGCAAGATCGTTCTCCTTCATCTCTCACCAAGTCCCAGAACTTCAGATAGATCTCTTTGCAACGAGCGACAACAATCAACTTCCTCTGTACGTAGCCCCGTACGAGGACCCCAAAGCAGAAGCAGTGGATGCCATGTCACTGGACTGGAACAGATGGTCCAAGATCTAT
>NC_090725.1:271036888-271044388 GCF_036898095.1 Palaemon carinicauda
CCTAGGATAGGTTAGGATGTGGAATTGACTCAATCCCTTGCCGGCCGGCAGAGTCTGCCGGCCGGCAAGGGTCTTCTGCTTTGAGTGCTGCCCGGACCTCCCTTGGTCCCTCATCCATGCCTGCCTGTAGAGCCAGACGGCATTGGTCAGGAAGCCTGAATTAGATTCTCCCCTTCCTTATATGCACTCTTTCGGATTGCCGGGCTTGGAGGTAGTGTACGCTCTTATCCCGGCATCCATTCTGTTTTCTTCTAGTGCTGTACCCGACCCGGCTGCCGGCCTATGAGGCCGGCAGCCGGGCAGTCGTAGTCCTCTGGTTCTTTTGCTGCCGGCCGGCATCGGTTGTTTACCTTTGCCGGCCGGCTAATGTCAGCTCTTGTCTGCCGGTCGCTATGAGCAGTGGCCGGCAGCCGGGTACTACCCTGTGTAGTTGCCGGCCGACATCTGCCGGCTGGCACATGCATTTGAACCAGCGTTCTGTCGCTTTATAGCTGTTAAGTAGTATACTTTAAAGCTAGTTATGGTGTGTGCCGGCCGGCACATAACCTTCTATACTGTACCAGTATTCTTCAGTATAGCATATACTGTAAGAAGAAAACTATAGTATAGTTTTGGTACAGCACTGTGTGTTCTAACACTTTTGTGTTGTCTTGCACAGCCCTTTGCTGTTGCCTTACAGATAAGAAAGTGAGTTCTTTCTTGTCTATTATCCAGGATTTTAAAATCATTGCTTAGGTGTGAGCTACACCTGTTTCCTCTGGAAACTTTTCATTGGTTATTCTAGAAGAGATTAACCATACGATTTTATTATCTGGAAGGCTGCAACAATTGGTTTTGAAGGAAACACAAATGTGTGTCTTTCCTTTCTGAATTGTTATGCTAAACTGTGCATATCCAGTGATACGTAGTTCACTTGATACTCAGGGAAATTTCTTCTCTTTACAGGAGGACCCTCCGAAGTGCGGAAGTGTTTTCTGCAACGTCCGCAGTAAGAACCTCTGCGGACATGAGTTTTGTAGGAGGCACGCAGGATGCGCTGTCTCCAAGGGTGATCTCCAGTATTGGGACCCTCAGGTATGTACTGTGTGCACTAACCTGATTACTGAGGCCTTTGATTCCCCTAGGACACCGGAATCAAGGGATATAGCAAGGGAGAAGCTTCGTACCTGGGTAAGGGGCTTCCAGAAGAACACCTCTGGACCTTATCTTCCAAGTGAGAAGATGAGTGCGTATCTTTTCCCTAAGGCATCAGCTGATGCAGTGATTCCCCAGCCTCAAGAGGAGATCCCCAAGTTCAGACCCAGGTGGATGCTGAAGTCGCGGTCGCTTTGCAAGACATCCAGTTCTATGACAGGATGTCTGATGTGGACAAACGTCCGGAGGAAGACCTCCTGGCAGGAGGCCAGGATGAAGCTCAAGCCCCAGACAGTGTAGAGGAAGAGGCCGACGAGGAGTCGGCTACTCCGGTTCAGATCCCGGAGCCTATTCCCTCAACATCGTCCGCTCTCCCAGTAGAGCTGGGACAGGCCCTCTCCTCCATTGTTGGAATGATCCAACAAATGCAGAAGGAGAATCAGGAGAAGGCGGCTGCAATGGAACTGCGGATGCAGAGCCTTGCAGCATCACATGGGCCCCAGAAAAGGCTCAATGTGAAAGACCTTCTCTTGTGCTCAGATGTTAACCCATGGAGGTATGCTGAGCACATGCCGATGACGACTGGAAAGATCGTCATCTCGGATAAGTTGGGTTCAGTTCCCCTAGAGGAGGTGGAATTCTGGCCCAGCAAGGCGTCATATCCGGACTGTTATGTCCGGCTGAGGAAGGAACCAGCTTCAAAGGAGGAGACAGAGCCGAAGGAGGTCATAGTGATGGACTATGCTAAGGCTCAAGCTTTTCTTTCATCCTCGATGAAAGAGAGGGGCTTCTCGAACTCAAAGGTAGCTGCATTGAGTAAGAAGCTCCCTTCCTGTGTCCTCTCCTGCTAGAGCCTTCCCCTTTTTACAGAAAAGGTTTGCGGCTGTACTATAAGCAGTCGAGGCCGGCAAGCCTTGCCCCTCCCTGGAGGAGTGTAAACCCTTGTCGCTGGCCCTGCCTATGGACCACAAAGACTGGATGGACGACCATCTTACGTTCTCAGTTGGGAAGTTGGAGGCTGATATTGCCGGACGTCAGTTCGGCGAGGACCTCCCTAAGCTGTCTGACTTTCTTTTGCGGAGAGAGCTCGAGACAAAAGAAAGACTGGCTGCCTCAATGTCTCTTCAGACTACTCTTGAGACGATGGCAAGTGACCCCAAGGTCCATGAAATGTTCATGGTAGTGGCCAAGACTCATCTGGCCACAGTGACGAAGGATCTTTATAGCTTCGTCAGGGCGAGGAGAGCTTGTAGGGAGTTCGTGTTCACCGCGGCTACGGTAAGGCACGAGCCAAGGAAACTAATCTCCTCCAACATTTGGGGCAAAGACCTTTTCCCTACCGAATTGGTCAAAGAAGTTGTTGATAAGGCCGCCTTGGAGAATAGAAACCTTCTCCAGAAGTGGGGCCTGGCTATCAAAAGAAAGTCTTCCCCGGATGAGGGTCCTCAACCAAAGAGGAAGACTATGAGGACTAGGCTACCGTCTCGGCCAGCCAAGCCTCTTAGACAGCAACAGCAACTGCAATTGCCATTGCCTTCAGTGCCCCAAATGGTGGCACAAACCCCGACCACATTCCAGTGGGTACCCCAGGCTGTGTCGACACAGTCCACGGCATTCACCCCAACGTTCGAAGGGCAGTCTACTTCCTTTCGAGCAAAGCCTAGAGGAGCAGCCAGAGGCTCGTCTAGGCACCCCTCAAGGGGAAGGGGATTCAGGGGTGGTCGCGGTCAGGGAGGCAAGACCTCAGGACGGCAGTCCAAGTGAGATGATGCCGGTAGGAGGGAGACTTCAGAATTTTCGGGATCGGTGGACCTTCGATCCCTGGGCCCACAGCCTACTCAAGAATGGACTGGGCTGGAGCTGGTACAGCACTCCACCCCCGTACCCTCGGTTTTTCCAACACTCCACCCCCGTTCTGGAGGAGTACGTTCAAGAACTGTTGGAGAAAAAAGTGATCCGAAGGGTGAAGTCCATCAAATTCCAAGGGAGGCTGTTTTGTGTTCCCAAGAAAGACTCGGAAAAGCTCAGAGTCATTCTGGACTTGTCGCCACTCAACAAGTTCATAGTGAATTGCAAATTCAAGATGCTAACACTGCAACACATAAGGACCTTACTGCCCAAGAGGGCATATTCCGTCTCTATAGACTTGTCAGACGCCTATTGGCACGTTCCAATCAACCGTCGACTCTCCCCCTACCTAGGGTTCAGGCTACAACGAAGACTATACGCCTTCAGAGCCATTCCATTCGGGCTAAATATAGCCCCAAGGATTTTCACGAAGCTTGCGAGCGTAGCTCTCAAACAATTACGCCTAAAGGGAATTCAGGTAGTAGCCTACTTGGACGACTGGCTGGTGTGGGCAGCATCCGAGACAGAATGCTTGCAAGCTTCCAGTCAAGTGATCCAGTTCCTAGAGTATCTAGGCTTCAAGATCAACAGAAAAAAGTCTCGACTTTCTCCATCTCAAAAGTTCCAGTGGCTGGGAATCCACTGGGACCTAATGTCACACCGTTTCTCCATCCCGGCGAAGAAAAGGAAGGAGATAGCGGGTTCTGTCAAGAGACTTCTAGATTCCGAAAGGATATCAAGACGCGAACAGGAGAGGGTACTGGGCTCTCTCCAGTTTGCTTCGGTGACAGACCCAGTGCTAAGAGCACAGCTAAAGGATGCAACCGGAGTTTGGAGAAGTTATGCATCAAACGCGCGAAGAGATCTGAGAAGACCAGTTCCGCTTCGGCTACGTACTCTTCTCAGGCCTTGGTCCCAAGCCAGACATCTAAAGAAGTCGGTTCTTCTTCAGCCACCTCCCCCGTCGGTGACGATTCACTCAGACGCCTCGAAGGAGGGATGGGGAGGTCACTCTCATCGGAAAAAAGTCCAGGGGACTTGGTCCAAGCTATTCAAGACCTTTCACATAAACTTTCTAGAAGCTATGGCAGTGCTCCTTACCTTAAAGAAAGTCTCCCCGCGTCACTCGATCCACATAAGGTTGGTGATGGACAGCGAGGTAGTTGTGAGATGCTTGAATCGACAAGAATCGAGGTCACCACCTCTCAACCAGGTGATGTTGGCCATCTTCCGATTGGCGGAAAAGAAAAAGTGGTACCTGTCGGCAGTTCACCTTCAAGGAGTCCGCAACGTGACAGCGGACGCTCTATCCAGGTTCACACCGATAGAGTCGGAATGGTCCTTAGACGCAGGATCATTCTCCTTCATTCTGAATCAAGTCCCAGAACTGCAGATAGACCTCTTTGCGACGAAAGACAAGAAGAAGTTGCCCCTGTATGTGTCCCCGTACGAGGACCCCTTAGCGGAAGCAGTGGACGCGATGTCCCTCGACTGGAACAGATGGTCCAGGATTTATCTGTTCCCTCCTCACAACCTTCTGTTGAGGGTCCTCAACAAACTGAGATCCTTCAAGGGGGTAGCGGCAATAGTGGCCCACAAGTGGCCGAACAGCGTGTGGTTCCCCCTGGCATTGGAACTGCGGCTGAAGTTTGTACCGCTACCAGATCCAGTTCTGACCCAGCGAGTCCAGAAGTCGACTGTCTGCGCTTCATTACAGAAAACCCGGACCCTGCAGCTCATGATTTTCTCTCCCTAGCGGTGAGAAAGCGTTTCGGGATTTCGAAAGCCAGCATAGACTTCCTAGAGGAATATAAGTGCAAATCTACTAGAAGGCAATATGAGTCATCTTGGAGAAAATGGGTGGCCTTTGTCAAGGCGAAGAATCCGCAGGAGATCTCGACAGACTTCGGCTTATCTTTCTTCATCCACTTCCATGGTCAAGGGTTGGCAGCTAACACGATTTCGGCGTGTAAGTCTGCTTTGACAAGACCCATTCTATATGCCTTCCAGGTCGACCTAGGTAACGAGATCTTTAATAAAGTTCCGAAAGCCTGCGCTAGGCTCAGACCTTCAGCACCTCCAAAGCCCATTTCATGGTCTTTAGACAAAGTTCTTCATTTCGCTTCTCTGTTGAGCAATGAGGAGTGTGCGTTAAAGGATTTGACACAAAAAGTTATTTTCCTATTTGCACTCGCGTCCGGGGCCAGGGTTAGTGAGATTGTAGCCCTCTCGAGAGAGGCAGGTCGTGTTCAGTTCCTGGATGGGGGAGAACTGAACCTGTTTCCGGATCCTACGTTTCTCGCCAAGAATGAGTTACCCACCAACAGGTGGGGTCCCTGGAGAATCTGCCCTCTGAAAGAAGATGCATCTCTATGTCCAGTAGAATGCCTAAAGGTCTATCTTCATAGAACTTCAGACTTCAAGGGTGGTCAACTATTCAGGGGAGAAACATCAGGCTCAAATTTATCTCTGAATCAACTCAGAGCGAAAATCACATATTTTATTCGCAGAGCGGATCCTGACAGTACACCCGCAGGTCACGATCCGAGGAAAGTTGCCTCATCCTTAAATTTCTTTAATTGTATGAATTTTGAACATCTCCGTTCATACACTGGCTGGAAGTCTTCCAGAGTGTTCTTTCGCCACTATGCGAAGCAAGTAGAGGAACTAAAGAGATCTGTGGTAGCAGTGGGTCGCGTCGTTAACCCTACTGTTTAACTCTGCAAGGAACAGTGGTTTTAATTGGGACGATTAATTCCAGGGTGAGTGTGTAGTTACATACTGTACTACAAACTAAGTGAGGGCACTGAGTTGCCCTCGTAGACTGTTCCATTTCCAAAGGTGAACCTAGCATAAGTGCAGACATGTGTGCCGAGCGTTTCTAACGCTAATGTGATTGATTTGTAATACAGACTTTTATGACTTTGATACCTCGGTATCTTAAAAGTGGCATTAATGTTTTCTCTTTCAGATAAACAAGTTCTGTTTACTATCATACTTAGGCTTAAAGTTTTGGGTTATCCTCTTCTTATATATATATATATATATATATATATATATATATATATATATATATATATATATATATATATATATATATATATATATATATATATATATATATTGTTGTTAACCTGTCTATTTATTGTCTGTCAATAAACTTGTTCTTGAGAACCTTGCGTCTCCTTCACCTGTGTCAATTTATTGGTATAATTGAGCATTCATTCTATGTACTTTATCTGGGATAATTCTAATAGAATTGTTCCTTTATGCAAGCTATGTTGCATTGGTTTATGCTTTCCCTTAACGGGAGGACTCCGTCCCATAAGGGGACGGTGGCGGTTTTACAAGTTTCCTCCTATGCGGATATAAACCTTTGTCCAATACAAGTATTGTGCGGAGAACTGGTCGATATTTCATATTGACGCAGTGGTTCTTTACAAACTATGCTTTACTTAATATAGGGTGAGACCACTATATTAGCTTGCCTGGTATTCATACATAGGTATATGTACTCTTCGAGACTTTTCCAGAGTCTAGTAGGACTCTTCCCTGTAGGGGGCAGGAAGCTCTAACATGGTTTATAGTTAGTTGAAAAGATGTATAACGGTAACATCTTAGGTCTCTAGGTCTAGTCGACCGGGGAAAAATTACCTCCGGGGAGTACGGCACGTTCTGAGAATCCACAGATACAGTAATGCTCTGGTATACTTCCATCAGGACGACATGGCTTGAGCCCAAAAAACGGATTTTGAGCGAAGCGAAAAATCTATTTTTGGGTGAGATGGCCATGTCGTCCTGATGGACCCGCCCTTCCCTTTCTATGAAATGGCTGTAGGACCCCTCCCTACATACAGTATCTGTAGCACCTCGTGTACGCTACAAGGAATACAGATGGCGCCAGGATTGGCGCCAGGCACGCTTACGAAACTGGAGAATAGGGAGCCTTGGGAGCGGCTCCCCCTTTTTCTTTCCCGATTTCGTTTCTTGCCAATTGACCCCTCGATACGTAATCTCTGTTTGGGGTGCAGATTGCCATGTGGCGTGTCAAGAATACGTCCTCTGATATGTCGCGATATCCCTTTCATGAGGGATATTCGCTCCAGGAGTTAGAATTCTGGTACCTTAAGGTAAATTCTCTGGGAATATCGCCGTAGTTGTAATATACCCTAGGAAGCTACCCTATAGGAACTTCCATCAGGACGACATGGCCATCTCACCCAAAAATAGATTTTTCGCTTCGCTCAAAATCCGTTATATATATATATATATATATATATATATATATATATATATATGTGTGTGTGTGTGTGTGTGTTTATATATATTGCATGGGTCAAAAGTAACAAAAATAAAATTTTCTATTAATTTTCAGCAATACAGTATTAAAATGCTACAAAAATGAAATAAAATAGAAAAATTTCACCATGTTAATGCATTTCATAGTTATATGCCAAACCAGTTAAGTATTTCAGTGGTTCCTGTGAATCAAACTATAGTTAAAATGCGTTCATCAGT
>NC_090725.1:271064388-271074388 GCF_036898095.1 Palaemon carinicauda
CCCTAGGCCAGATTGCCTAGCACCAGTGTTCATGCATGATATATTCCAGTGATCCTAGGTTAAGTTATGAAGATAGTGGCATTATTTATCATACTGTTTACTGTGATGCAAGTGTATTTCGCCTTCAGGGACCATATAGGGGACTGGTTTGATTGTGTGCCTTTCTAACCTAACTTAAATGTAGGACCCCTATATGCTCCCTTCATCCCCTGCCTACGGGCGTTCCCTCTGTGTGGCCATGCTCCCCCTGCTATATAGGGGGATCATGTCCGTAATCAGAGTATTTATCGCCTCTCTGTCCTCCCTAAGGGAATGGTCCCCCCTAAGGGTTGCGTCCGAGAAAGAGGAACGGCCTGTCCTTCCTCAGTTGCTTCGGTTAGGTTACTTAACTTTCCATGCTACTTGCGATGTGTCTTTCAGCCTACCTAGCTTGGGATTTAACACTCCTTATCTAGGTTAGCCCTTGGGGGGGTGGGGGGGTGGGGGCTAGTTCTGTACTGTTTTAGTTTGAGACGGTACTCGTGCACCGTTCTCATTCAGGTTACCTACCCTAGGCTAGGGAGCGTCCTCCTTTCCTTGGTGGCTGTTTTTGTACAGAGTCTCCCCTATGGAAGACCCCTCTTCTTCTCCCTCCCCACCTATCCCTTGGCATAGACTAGCCTATACATAGGCTAGCCTATACATATCTGTCCCTAGTCCTACAACTCCTCCTTTGGGTGGAGCGATAGGGCTATCTTGATCTCCTGTTGGGCAGGCCGCTCTGGTACATATACCCTCCATAACGTCCTATGGGGTTAGCCACTGGAAGCGATTTGTCCAACAGGGGTTCCCCCCTCTTGGGTGTACCCTAACCCTCCCTTGGGTTACCTTGACACCCGGCTGACTGCCGGCCCCCTGCCATTGGGTGATAGGACCCACTCCTATCATGGGTACACTCACTCAGGTGGGATGCCAGAGGGGTATGTGATCTTACCCTTCCATCCCTCCTTCTGTCTCTCTACCTTTCCTGGTGCCGGTCCCTTGTCGCCTCTACTGCCGGTGATACCGCCCTTCTCTTGGTGACACATTCTTGAGATACCCTCCCTCCCCTAAGTCGACAGCCTTCCGTGTGCCGGAGGGCTGCCGCCTTCCGTCGGAGTACAGCCGATGGCCCACCCCTTCATTACCTAGTTTCGGTTGTCCGTCCTTCGGACCGGCCTCCGGCGTGCCGGCATTGATTGCCGGCGGTCTGGGTATACTAACCAATTCTGCCTTATCTTATGAACTGGTCACAAAGCCGGCAGCCGGCTGCCGGCTGCCGGAGCCGCCGCCTCCCGCCGGCATGCCGCCGCCGTCGTGCCGACGGAGCCAAGCTGGCATTATACTTGAATCCTCAATGTGTCTACCTTAATGCCATAAACTCTGCTGGAGCGGCCTCCGGCGTTCCGCCGGTCTGCCGGCGCCCCCCGGAAGCACCAAGGGACTTGCACCCCTTCTACTAGCTATCGACTACATGCTGATAGCCCTACACCGCAACCAGATAGCTTGGCTACTCCGATGGATAGGTATTGTCTTACCGTTCTATTAGTGGCTGTGCTGTCTTCTTGCATTTTACAATTTCCAGCATACTGTGTGTGTCTTAGTGCAGCTGGTTGCCGGAACCTAAATCTATATGGGGTCTCCTGCTACCCCCTTTACTCTAAGGGTCTGAGTGGTCTCAGTCCTTGATACACCTCACAGGCAATCTCTGCTAGAATTATCTTCTACCCTCTACGGTGATCCATAAAGATTTCCGTTTTTGTGTCCTCGGTCACAAATGAAATTGCCTATTGATAAGGTTACGGTAACCAGCTGGCCGGGATGCACAAGTATGTGTTTATCTACATACTTTCCCGCTCCTCTCTTTAACATTACAATATTCTTGAATTATATAATGTTAAGTGAAAGTTTAACTACTTAAAATTTAACTTTAGAGTAATGTAAGTCATTCTTATGACCTCCGTATACTCATGATCTCTTTCTTTCACAGGAGGAGTACATCAAGTGTGACCACAACTTCTGTGGAGTGAAGCGCCCGGACTTCTACGGGCACACAGCGTGTCGGACCCACGCCCCCTGCGCCGCCAAGAAAGGCGACCTAAAGTATTGGGACCCGCAGCACTGTACAGTCTGCAAGAGTCGTTTGGTCAAAGCGTTCGACAATCCTCCTTCAGCGGAGGTAAGGGACACCGCTCGAGAGAAGCTACGCAAGTGGGTGCGTGGCTTCCAGAAGAACGCCACCGGACCGTATCTCACTACCGAAGATTTGAGGGCCTTGCTATTTCCAAAGGCATCAAAAGACTCAGTGGTCCCTAGTGATCAGATTCCCACCGTCCAGATAGTGGTGGAACCTGATGTGGTCATGGCTCAGTCCATGCATGAGTGCTGTTTAGACTCCGACAACGTGGACCGTATGTCGGAAGTGTCGGAGACCACGGAGAGGAACCTCATGGGCGACGAGCTCGACTATGAGGAAGATCAGGTGGAATACCCTGATTCGGAGCATGAGGTCGCTCCAGCTTCTACCCCTGCACCAACTCCTACACCGACGGAAGTATCACTTCCTTCTACATCCGCTACCCCGGACCCTACCCCATCTAGCACTCAGGAGATCTTCAAGATGCTTGAAGCTCTCATGGATAAGAAACTTCGCGAGACGCATGAATTCTTCAGGTCCAACCTCGGAAGTTCGAAGCAACCGAAAAGGATTTCGGTTAAGGACCTCCCTGCATGCTTGGATACTAACCCATGGAGGTATGCCGAGCACATGCCGATCACCACGGGCAAGATCTTTATCACTGAGAAGGTCGGCTCGATCGCGTTGGAAGAAGTGGAATTCTTCCCGAACTTTGAGGCTTACCCGGACTGTTACGTCCGACTCAGGTCCGAACCCGCCTCTAAAGAAGAGACCTAACCAAAGGAGGTTATCGTGTTCGATCTCCCGAAGGCCCAGGCTATGTTAGCCAGCGCGGTGAAAAGTAGGGGCTTCACCAACTCGAAAATGCCGGCGCTTAGCAAAAAGCACCCGACCTTCGTCGCACCAGACAATGCGACCTTCCCCTTTCTGGAAAAGGCCTTCACTGCGGTACATAAGGCAGTGGAAGAAGGGAAACCTTGCCCTGTACTGGAGGAGTGCAGGCCCTTCTCCCTGACCACTCCCCCTGATGTTAGACACTGGAAAGACGTCCAGTCAACCTTCTTAGTGGGGAAACTAGAGCCTGACGTCGCTGGTCGTCAGTTTAACGAGGACCTCCCAAAACTTAACGATCATCTCCTTCGTCGGGAACATGATACGAAGGAAAGGCTCGCCGCATCTATGTCCCTCCAAGTACAGCTCGAAGTCATGGCCGGTGACACTAGGGCCCCTGACTACTACATTGTCCTCGCCAAAACACATTTGGCAACCGTAGTAAAGGATGTGTACAGCTTCACGAAGGCTCGTAGAGCCTGTCGTGAATTCGTGTTCTCAAGTGCTACAGTGAGACACGAACCCCGGAGGCTGATTTCCTCCAACATCTGGGGTAAGCACCTCTTTCCCTCCTCCCTAGTGAAAGAGATCACCGACAAGGCCGCCACGGAGAACAGGAACCTTCTCCACAAATGGGGCATGTCAAAGAAAAGGAAATTCTCTCAGGACGACGGCCCTCAACCTAAGAGGAGACCCACCAAACCAAAACCCCAGCAACGTCAACA
This sequence comes from Palaemon carinicauda, assembly GCF_036898095.1. Taxonomy (NCBI): domain Eukaryota; kingdom Metazoa; phylum Arthropoda; class Malacostraca; order Decapoda; family Palaemonidae; genus Palaemon; species Palaemon carinicauda. The sequence continues at coordinate 271,068,100 of NC_090725.1, forward strand.
GAGACGGCAGTTTCCTGGATCCGCTACTCCCCAAGTGGCAGCTCAGCCACAACAGACCTTTCAATTGGTCACCCAACCGGTCTTGTCACAGTCGCCGGTCTTCACCCCTGCATTTGAGCAGCAGTCAACTACCTTTCGTCCCAAAGGTAGAGGCTCAAATAGAGGTGCAGGCAGAGATGCATCTCGCCGTCCCTCCAGAGGCAGAGGAGGAAGGGGAGCTAGCGGCCGAGGTAGCAAACCCTCGGGAAGCCAGAAGCAATGAAGTGATTCCGGTGGGAGGAAGACTCCGCCAATTCCAGGATTGTTGGACCTTCGATCCCTGGGCACACAGCATCGTCAAGAAAGGCCTAGGCTGGAGCTGGACTCAACCACCCCCAACCTTCCAGCAATTCTTCCAACAGTCAAACCCCCTCCTGGAAGAATATGTCCTAGAACTCTTGAACAAGAAGGTGATAAGGAGGGTAAAGTCAACCAGGTTCCAAGGGAGACTGTTTTGCGTCCCCAAGAAGGACTCCGACAAACTCAGAGTCATTCTAGACTTATCCCCCCTCAACAAGTTCATAGCGAACAACAAGTTCAAGATGCTGACTCTTCAACAGATACGGACCCTTCTGCCTCAAGGTTCCTACACGTTCTCCATAGACCTGGCGGATGCCTACTGGCACGTTCCAATGAACCACCATGCTTCCTCCTACCTAGGATTTCGACTCCAAAGGAAAAGCTACGCTTTCAGGGCCATGCCCTTCGGGCTCAACGTGGCCCCACGGATCTTCACCAAGCTGGCAGACGCCATCGTTCAACAGCTCCGCCTCCGCGGCGTCCAGGTGATGGCCTACCTCGACGACTGGCTGGTCTGGGCGACATCGCCCGAAGATTGTCTAAGATCCTGCAACAAAGTCACCCAGTTTCTAGAACACCTGGGATTCAAGATAAACACCAAGAAATCTTGCCTCTCTCCAGCTCAGAAGTTCCAATGGTTAGGAATCCAGTGGAATCTTCAGTCACACCGCCTTTCCATTCCACAGAAGAAAAGGAAAGAAATAGCAAGGTCTGTCAAAAAACTGCTGAAATCCAAGCGGATCTCAAGACGTCAGCAGGAACAAGTTCTAGGCTCTCTACAGTTCGCCTCAGTGACAAACCCAGTGCTTCGTGCACAGCTAAAGGATGCTGCGGGAGTCTGGAGACGTTCTGCATCCATCGCTCGAAGAGACCTCAAGAGACGGCTCCCAAACAGACTTCGGTTACTCTTAAAGCCGTGGTCGGAAGCAAAGGCCCTGAAAAGGTCCATTCCTCTTCAACATCCACCTCCATCACTCAACATCCACACGGACGCTTCGCTGGAGGGTTGGGGAGGTCACTCCCACCAACAACAGGCTCAAGGTACATGGTCTCCCCTATTCAAGACGTTTTACATCAACATCTTGAGGCCATGGCGGTCTTTCTCACCCTGAAGAAACTCTCTCCGCCTCCCTCGATCCACTTTCGTCTGACTCTGGACATCTCGGTGGTAGTCCGATGTCTCAATCGTCAGGGCTCGAGATCGCCCCAAATAAATCAGGTGCTTCTCCCAATCTTCCGCCTGGCAGAGAAGAAGAAATGGCACCTGTCTGCAGTTCACCTACAAGGATTCCGCAACGTGACGGCGGACGCTCTATCTCGGACAAGCCCGATAGAGTCGGAATGGTCTCTAGACGTAAGATCGTTCTCCTTCATCTCTCACCAAGTCCCGGAACTTCAGATCGATCTCTTCGCAGCGAGCGTCAACAATCAACTTCCTCGTTATATGGTCCCGTACGAGGACCCCAAGGCAGAAGCAGTGGACGCCATGTCACTGGATTGGAACAGATGGTCCAGGATCTACCTGTTCCCTCCCACCAACCTTCTGCTGAAAGTCCTCTCCAAGCTGAGAACCTTCAAAGGGACAGCGGCCCTAGTGGCTCCCAAGTGGCCCCGGAGCAATTGGTACCCCCTGGTCCTGGAGCTGCAGCCCACGCTGATCCCTCTCCCGGGCCCAGTTCTCTCCCAGCAAGTACAGAAGGCGACTGTCTTCGCTTCATCATCGAAAGTCAGGGACCTTCATCTCATGATTTTCTCTCCCTAGCCGCGAAGAAAAGGTTTGGGATCTCGAAGAAAAGTCTAGACTTCCTCGAGGAATACAAGACCGAATCCACACGATGGCAATACGAATCATCCTGGAGAAAGTGGTTCTCATTCGTCAAGGCAAAAAATCCTACGGAAATCACCATTGATCTTTGCATGTCCTTCTTCATTCACCTTCATGGACAAGGCTTAGCAGCCAACACGATTTCTACCTGCAAATCGGCCTTGACTAGACCACTACTGTACGCCTTCCTGATTGATCTGTCCAGCGATATCTTCAATAAACTGCCAAAGGCATGCGCTCGTCTACGCCCAGCACCTCCGCCAAAACCTATCTCCTGGTCCCTGGACAAGGTGCTCCATTTTGCCTCCAACTTGGACAACGATTCGTGCCCTCTCAAGAATCTGACTCAAAAAGTTATATTTCTTTTTGCTCTTGCCTCAGGAGCCCGAGTCAGCGAAATAGTGGCATTATCAAGAGACGAGGGTCATATCCTGTTTACAGACTCAGGAGACCTTACCCTATTCCCTAATCCGACGTTTCTCGCGAAAAATGAATTACCCACCAAGAGATGGGGCCCCTGGAGAATCTGCCCCCTGAAAGAAGATGCCTCTCTATGTCCGGTAGAGAGCCTCAAGGTCTATCTTCAGAGAACTTCAGACTTTGGTGGAGGCCAACTCTTCAAAGGAGAAACATCGGGTAGCGACCTGTCACTGAAACAACTAAGAGCGAAAATCACCCACTTCATTCGCAGAGCGGATCCTGACAGTACACCCGCAGGTCACGATCCTAGAAAAGTCGCATCATCTCTGAATTTTTTCCAGAGTATGGATTTCGAAAGCCTCAAGAGCTTCACAGGATGGAAATCTTCGCGCGTTTTCTTCAAGCACTACGCGAAGCAAGTGCATGAAGTCAAACATTTCGTGGTAGCCGCAGGTAGTGTTATGAAACCTGCAGTTAACTCTTCATAGAACAGTGAGTTACTTGGGACTTTAACTCTTCGGGTGCCTGTGTTGACCCTCGTGTGATACATAGTGATTTCATGGACACTTAGTGTTTCTCATAGACTGTTCTTTACAAGGTGAAATGTCATAGTCGTCACATGAGTGCCACATGCCTAGAGCATGATGTGTTTTTCCTTATTAAAGACTGACGTTCCTATGGAACTTGTGCTTTCTAATAATTTGAAATTTCTTTCAGATTCAAGAGCGAAGTCTTCTCATTTCTATGTACATTATAATTTGTTTGTAAATTAACTTTACATCTTTTATTGCATTTATTATTACTATAACTTGCAATTGTGAAATAAAATGTCTATTTTATTACTTGTGCGTCTCTCTCCGCTCCTATTCATACTATGAAATACATGGTTGTCATAGTTTCATTACCCCCTTTCTTTGAAATAAGAAGAATAATATGTTTTATCCGTATTATATACTCACCTATGCTGTGTAATATTCCTAATTGAATACTTACTTGCGCCATATCTTCGAGACCAGACTGTTCTCTAGCCATGGAATATAGTGCCTAACCACCACTTATCTATTGTTGAGAATGTTCCTACACGAATATCGACCATTCTGTCTTGTCTCCGAGTTCTTCACGTACTCTCCGCAAGGTGAGTAGCCCTTCGATGACCACTTTGAACTTTGGTATGACCCGTTGGGACTTCTCTGCCAGGGGGGCAGGAAGCTGCATCCCCACGGAACCTCTATCGAGGTCACAATGCTTACCTTTATTCAAAGCCCTTGGCACTTACTCTATGAGGGGAAATCTACCACGATACATTGATTCTCTGGTACTCTTCCATCAGGACGTCATGGCTTGAGCCCAAAAAACGGATTTTGAGCGAAGCGAAAAATCTATTTTTGGGTGAGATAGCCATTACGTCCTGATGGACCCTCCCTGCTATTCTAGTCCAGCCTTTCAGGCCCCGCCCTGTCCTGCTGTATCATGGAGATTAGCAAGCAGCTGGCATCAGGATGAGGACGGACATGACGTCATTTAGCAATGGCGCCCGTTTGTTTACGTTTCGAGTACCAAAAGTAGCCACGAACGAGTGTAGCTGTGGAACGGCTCCCCAGTTATTCTCCGCCCCTCCATATGGAAGTGTTAACTCTATATGGGGTGCAGATAGCTTTGTGGCGTGTTAATACATGCATCCCCTGTTGATATACGATGTCTTAAAGGGAAACCTTTAGGATACTTGCTCCAGAAGTAAGAATTCTGTGATAACCTGTGGTTTAATTCTCTGGGAATATCCTAGTAGTCAATATACCCAAGGAAGCTACCAAAAAGGAACCTTCCATCAGGACGTCATGGCTATCTCACCCAAAAATAGATTTTTCGCTTTGCTCAAAATCCGTTATATGTATTCTTATATGTAAATATCCTTGCATAAATTTATATATATATATATATATATATATATATATATATATTTATATATATATCCTTGCATATATTTATATATATATATATAATATACATATATATATATATAAATTTCTACCTCATACGTGGGATCGAACGCTAGCCCCTTCTAATGAAAGGCCATGTCGAAACCAACCATGCCACATGAGACCATAAAAGAAATTGGAACCTGACGCTACCGCGAGTTTTACCCAATTTCCCGGCCCACCACGCGACACAATTGGTAGTAATTCATTCAAATTACCCCTAATGAGTCAATATGGATAAATATCAACACAACATCGTGTTCAAGTAGAAATAAATTTCTACCTCATACGTGGGATCGAACGCTAGCCCCTTCTAATGAAAGGCCAGGTCGAAACCAACCGTGCCACAAGAGACCATAAAAGAAATTGGAACCTGACGCTACCTAGCTGTCCGAGGATTTACCTGGCGAGACATCAGTCTATTACCAGCGAGTTTTACCCAATTTCCCGGCCCACCACGTGACACAATTGGTAGTAATTCATTCAAATTACCCCTAATAAGTCAATATGGATAAATATCAACACAACATCGTGTTCAAATAGAAATAAATTTCTACCTCATACGTGGGATCGAACGCTAGCCCCTTCTAATGAAAGGCCAGGTCGAAACCAACCATGCCACAAGAGACCATAAAAGAAATTGGAACCTGACGCTACCTAGCTGTACGAGGATTTACCTGGCGAGACATCAGTCTCTTTCCAGCGAATTTTACCCAATTTCCTGGCCCACCACGTGACACAATTGGTAGTAATTCATTCAAATTACCCCTAATGAGTCAATATGGATAAATATCAACACTACATCGTGTTCAAATAGAAATAAATTTCTACCTCATACGTGGGATCGAACGCTAGCCCCTTCTAATGAAAGGCCAGGTCGAAACCAACCGTGCCACAAGAGACCATAAAAGAAATTGGAACCTGACGCTTCTTAGCTGTCCGAGGATTTACCTGGCGAGACATCAGTCTCTTACCAGCGAGTTTTACCCAATTTCCCGGCCCACCACGTGACACAATTGGTAGTAATTCATTCAAATTACCCCTAATGAGTCAATATGGATAAATATCAACACTACATCGTGTTCAAATAGAAATAAATTTCTACCTCATACGTGGGATCGAACGCTAGCCCCTTCTAATGAAAGGCCAGGTCTAAACCAACCATGCCACAAGAGACCATAAAAGAAATTGGAACCTGACGCTACCTAGCTGTCCGAGGATTTACCTGGCGAGACATCAGTCTCTTACCAGCGAGTTTTACCCAATTTCCTGGCCCACCACGTGACACAATTGGTAGTAATTCATTCAAATTACCCCTAATGAGTCAATATGGATAAATATCAACACAACATCAGGTTCAAATAGAAATAAATTTCTACCTCATACGTGGGATCGAACGCTAGGCCCTTCTAATGAAAGGCCAGGTCGAAACCAACCATGCCACAAGAGACCATAAAAGAAATTGGAACCTGACGCTACCTAGCTGTCCGAGGATTTACCTGGCGAGACATCAGTCTCTTACCAGCGAGTTTTACCCAATTTCCCGGCCCACCACATGACACAATTGGTAGTAATTCATTCAAATTACCCCTAATGAGTCAATATGGATAAATATCAACACAACATCATGTTCAAATAGAAATAAATTTCTACCTCATACGTGGGATCAAACGCTAGCCCCTTCTAATGAAAGACCAGGTCGAAACCAACCATGCCACAAGAGACCATA